>NC_044033.1:12487978-12722978 GCF_901765095.1 Microcaecilia unicolor
TCGTCATCATATTGACGGGGCGGGACAGAGAGGGAAGTCTCTACTGTGCATTTGCGAGTGAGTCGGTCACTCGCCGTTTATATGTTTGATTCTTCACGTTCATTAACACATGGAGGCATATTTCAAAGCACTTAGTAATATACAGTCAGTCTAAGGGGCCCATTTACAAAGCAGTGGTTACCCCAATGCAGGCTTACCACTCGCTAAAAGGGAAGTACTCGCCAGGCTACCACAGCAGCCTGGCAGTAGTTCCCTCCCCCAGAGTCCGCCATTTCCAGCGCTGCCAAAATATCTCAAATTTTGTAGCGCCAGTGTGTACCTGGCAGTAATCGGGCAGCATCATGTGCTGCCCGGTTAGCGCAGGAGTCCTTATCACCACCTCAGTGAGTGGCGGTAAGTCCCCCCTCCCCCCAAAATGGCCACGCAGCAAGTGCTTCACTTACTGCATGGCCATTTCTTGAGAAAAAAAAAAGCAAGACCTGCCTTTTATCCGCTGTGATAAAGGGGAGCCTCGACGCGCATCAAGAACAAGTGCCAACACCAGCACAGGACCCCGTTTTCTGCAGCTTCGTAAAAGGACCCCCCCCCCCTCCGAGTGCTTTGAAAATGAGCTCCATAGTGTCTTACCCTTTTAACCAACCTGTACTGTCAAATCCTGACCCGTTACCTTTATGGTGTTAATGCTCTCATATGGTAACGTTAGGCAACTTATTTACTTAACACGTTATGTAGCTTTTGCTCCAGGTGCCGTTTGGTTTTGACTCACACAGTAATCTTGTTAGTTAGGTATGATGCAGCTTTAGTGCACCTCCCACCTTGAAAAGTGTGTGTGTGTGTGGGGGGGGGGGGAGGAGAATGACTGTGGGATATAAAATGGCAATACACAAGCCATAAAAAAATCCACTACTATGTATTAGAACAAGAAAAAAAAAAGTACTCATAACATCCCAACAGTAAAGTTTGTATATTACAACTGTAAAGTATAATAAGCAAAAAAGGGAGGAAAAGCCTCGGAACTCGATCCGGGACCTTTTTGACTAGCAAAAGTCCTCCAAGTCCTAATGAGTGCCTCCATAGCAGGGGTGTAGCCAGAAACACGAGGTGGGAGGGGGCACAATTTGGCCTTTGTCCCTGGTCTCCAGTGCCGCCACATTGCCTGCCCTGCTCTCTCTTCCCCTTACATCCGGCACAGTCCTTTTAGTGAAACTGAAATTTCACGAAAAGGAGTGTGCCAGTCTGGGTTTGTGGGACAGAGGTGAACAGAGACAATCTGCGCCTACATTTATTCCTTGCTACGGACTGGTTTAATCCCGCATGGTGCTTGGAGCCTTTAGACATCAATTCTAGAGCAGAACTACCAACCAAGCCAAAACATGGACATTCCCAGATGGGTTTTATCATTAGGACATCAGAGAGAGTGGTGACCCAAGTGAGAAAGACTTGCTTGGGTTCATTGTTATCAGTGTGATGGAAGCACATCTACCAATTGCAGAGATTGTCTATGGAGGCCATGGGACTGAAACATAACAATGGATGGTCAAAGATAGATGGAGACAATGTTCCCTCTTCTCTGTTTAGAGAAACCTCCTGAAAAACTCAACAGCACGGCCACCGAGAGACAAGCCTGGGGCAGGGCCACTGCTGCCCCCCCCCCCCCCCCCCACTCAGGGACCCAGTTGCCCCTAGCTTGATCTAAACATGTATACCTTGGAGGAAAGACATGTTAGGGCTGCTATGATAGACATTTAAATACAGTACCTTCAAGATATAAATGCACTGGGGAGAGGGGGGGCTGGCCTCTATCAAGGGAAAAGGGGTAGTCTTAGGAGTAATTTAGGGACATATTTCTTTACAGAAATGGTAGCGAGTGACTGAACAGCCTTCAAGCAAAGGACAGTGAATTCAGGAAATCATAGGATAAGCATGCATCTCTGAGGAAGAGGAAGGGATTGACTGGCACGATAACTACTACCTATATTTAAAAAGTGAGCACAGTATTTCCCAAGAAAAACATGGGCTTATCTTTATAAAGAAGCTGTTCCATGGGAAATTCTAAGCACGCTAAGGTTATTTAAATGCTTTGGGAAAGTATTATCAATACGGTAAAAAATGGTTTAAAAGAGCTCTGTTTTACCACAAGAATAATGTTTCAATAGTATCAAATATCTTTTACAGCTCCCATTGCTCCTTCAGTCTGAACTTCTACCAGCTTAGAGCAGAAGTACCTCACACACACTTACAAATGGAGGATGTTGGCGATGCCTCCTCTTTCCTGAGTTTCCAAGTAACTTTTCAGATTGGAATACACTGATCTATATTTGCTTAGTACAGTATCAATTATCCAACCTTTGCTAATCTGACCATCTGGCCTGACAGACCCTCCCAGTGATGTCATTGCATTTAAAAATCTTTGCTTTAAGAGCAATTTTTGAAAACCGGGAACTCTAATCAGTGGCGTTCCTGGGGGGGGGGGCGATGCCGCGCGCGCCTGCCCTCCGTTGTTCCATGCTTCTTCTCTGCCCCAGAACAGGTTACTTCCTGTTCCGGGGCAGAGAAGAAGCATGGAACAACGGAGGACAGGCGTGAGCGGCACACCCCCCCCCCCCCCCCCCCGGGCGGCGTGCACCCGGCCGGGGGGGGGGGGGGCGGGGCGAATCGGCGATCCGCCCCGGGTGGCCAGCCCCCCTAGGAACGCCACTGACTCTAATGCCTTTGTTTAGGCATTGTTTTGAGGGCCTTTTGAAGTGTATTCCACATTAATCCAACTTTTCAGGTCAGTTCTGTTTATGTCCAGTAATTGAGACTGTACTGTATCTAGTTACTTTTTTTATATTTAGACTTTTTCCGCTTTATTTTTACTTCCAAATTTCCGCTTTATTTTACTTCCAAATTTGGATGAACTGAACCCCTACAGGCCATTATTAAGTAGGATTTCCAGCTTAAATCCTGTCAACTAATAACAGTTGTTTTTTTAGTCTGGCAAAACAATTCTACCACACAGTTTTACCTGGCTAAGCTGTGGCCTAAAGAAAATGCATAAATTAACTTTTTTTTCAGCTAGAATATCACCAGCTTTACTAAAAGTGTACGGAAGTCCTGGAACAGCAATCGGTTCAGGAAAATCACAAGAATCCTCCCCCCCTCCCCTCAGAACAAAGTCCCTCTTTGGTCTGTGTCAGGTCTGGACAGTTCTCCATCCAACTCCTTTAAAGTCAGAACAGCCCCCATCGCCCCCCGCCCCTCCTGAGAAAATCTATCCCAACTCCCCCAGCAGGACAACAATCCGCTTTCTTACACAGACTGGTTGTCTTGTGGGGTGTCCAAACCCCCTCCTGGACCACTGATGTTACTGAGTGATTAGAAGGCTTAGGGGGTCCTTTAACTACGTGGGCTTAGAGCGCGCCAATCTAGAGCTACCACTGGCCCGAGGGCACCAGTGGAAGTTCCACCCCCAGTGGAAATATTCAGAAAATATTTCTGCAGGGTTTAGCCGGCAGTAATCGAACAGCGCCGCATGGTGCGGGAGCCCTTACCGCTACCTCAATGGGTGGATTAAGTGCTCTGCCCCTGGCAATGCGGGACAGAGCAATCTTACCACACGGCCATGTGTTTTGTTAGTGTTTTTACTCACAGCGGTAAAAAGGGCCTCAGCGAGCAGGCAAACACAGCCCCACCTTTTTTTACTGCAGGTTAGTAAAAAGGGCCCCTTAGAAAAGCTGAATGCCTATCCAGCAGCTGTGGTATAGTGGTCTAAGAATAAATCCACTATTTCTGGGATAAGCAGTATAAAATGTTTTGTACATTTTTGGGATCTTGCCGGGTATTTGTGACCTGGATTGGCCACTGTTGGAAACAGGATGCTGGGCTCGATGGACCTTTGGTCTTTCCCAGTGTGGCAATACTTATGTACTTGGGATTCTGAATGGAATCTTGCTATTCTTTGGGGTTCCAAATGGAATGTTGCTACGATTTGAAATTCTGCATGGAATGTTGCTATTCTTTAGAATTCTAGAATCTTGCTACTCTTTGGGGTTCTACACTGAATGTTACTATTGTTTGGGTTTCTGCCAGGTACTTGTGACCTGGATTGGCCACTGTTGGAAACAGGATGCTGGGCTTGGTGGACCTTTGGTCTTTCCCAGTATGGCAATACTTATGTACTTACGTAACCCATTGAAAATCCATCCTGGAAAAGCTGAAGCTACACTAACTGGGAAAACAAGATACCTTTCAAAATTAAACCCCTACAGGCACAGTCAAGTTGAAAGCGTAGAATCATACATGACTCACAATCATTTTCCGGCAATCACCCTTTTAACTCTAAGGCAGCTGCACTGCTACTTGATTAACACCTCTTTAGCTAACTACTATAGGCCAATACTCAAAAGGGCTGGCTAACACTTACCAATGCTATCCATTTTTTTTCTTTTATTTATTTCTCTCACTTATAGCCCATTTATGGGTTAAGGAATAGATTCGGTCTATGAGGAAAGGCTGAAGCGTCTAGGGCTCTTCAGCTTGGAGAAAAGACGGCTGAGGGGAGATAAGATAGAGGTCTATAAAATGATGAGTGGAGTGAGATGTGAATCGTTTACTCTTTCCAAAAATAATAGGACTAGGGGGCATGTGATGAAGCTACAAAGTAGTAATTTAATACGAATCGGAGAAATGTTTCTTCACTCAATGTGTAATTAAACTCTGGAATTCATTGCCAGAGAATGTGATAAAGGCGGTTAGCTTAGTGGGGTTTAAAAAAGGTCTGGACAGCTTCCTAAAGAAAAAGTCCATAGGCCATTATTAAATTGACTTGGGGAAAATCCACTGCTTATTTCTGGGCTAAGCAGCATAAAATGTATTGAACTTTTATGGGATCTTGCCAGGTATTTGTGACCTGGATTGGCCACTTATGTACTTATAGCAGTGCTGAAAAGACGGTGCCAAGTGCTAGTCTATAAATGTTGCTCAGAGTTGTGCACCAAATTCCTGTACCAAATTTTGGTCACAAGGATTTACACTCCTGGCATGTAAGTTAGGTGTGGATCCCCCAAATTCTACAACACTGCATGCATCTTTTGAGAATGCCCATGCCCCCCCTTTTGGGGGAGGGCACTGTTTGATGGTGGTGTGTTTATATCAGACTTTAAACAGCACAAGGGATTTACAAGTCCAGCTGAAGTTCAGACTCCTGAGGCAGGAGAACTGCACGATGAAACTCAGGACTGCATCAAGTCTTGGTATCATTTTTATAGATCTCTATGGGCTGTATGTTTTTCTTTTTTTTTTTTTACTTGATCTTTGTTTGTGACCTTTTTAATAAATATCCCTTCGTTGGCACTTTGGTCGCTCCCCCTTTCATTTTGTTTTTTCTCATTTAATTCTGCAAAGGAGTGGCTTTTTTTTGTTGTAATTGTTATGCTATTCATTTACCTCCCTGTTATGCTGTTTGATTTTGGTTATTTCTAATCCTAATGCTTGTAAACCGTTTTGATACTGTCCTTGACAGGAACTATACCAAATAATTTTAAACTAAAATTTGCCCCTCTTACCTCTACAACCCAATGTTTAAATCTTCAAAACCTCTTCATCTAGCTTCCTAACTCCACTGTTAGGAACGAGAGGACTTTGAAATTTTACCTCTATGTATGTGCCAGATTAACTGTTGCAGTCATGCTAGAGGGCTGGATTAGATTCTGGCTTGTAATCATCAGGTCACGGCAGATGATGTGGTGGAGACATTATCCAAGGAAGGGAATTCCAGCCATTACACAATTACAACCCTTAACTAGCTAGACTCAGCGTGCATATGAATCAGCTTTCCTGAGGGAGATGAAATGTGTGGCCCATGGCCAAGGACCGTTTATACAATGGTACAATGCTAAACCCTCCCCCCCCCCCCCCCCCACCCCCAAAAAAAAAGAGAGAAAAAAAGCCCAAAGGTATAGAGCAATTAAGAATCAAGATCTGTTCAAAAAGGCACCAATTAAAGTCAAAATGATATGCAATATACACCCACCCCTCTGATTCACACCGACTCTGCAGGGGTATGACGAACTGCTAGGGAGAGAGAATTCCTGTATGTTATGAGCTGTAATATGCTGCATAAAGCAACCTGCAGAATACCAAAATAAGCAGCTACTAGGCATCTGCATTTGTTTGAACATTAAAAGCTAAATGTGATGAGTGAGGTCTTTTGGTGTGTTCCCTTTAAGAGGATCAAATGTAGATGAGGCTCAAATGACCAACAAATATCCATTTGTTTTCAAGGACATCACAGTTTATGAAAGTGGTTCCCAAGTCATTCCTTGGGGTACACCTAGGAATATCCTGAAAACCTGACTGGCTACAGACTCGGGAGTTGTACAATTCTAAATAGAAGCCAGTGAACAGATATCCACTTGGCAGCGGCAGCCTGAGACACCTCCCCCCCACCCCAAAAGAATCCACTAGACCAGCATTTGGTTTCTAATCAAGGACAACACCCATCCTGGTCCAATGTACTCCTCTGGGGAAAGGGTGTCTCCTTCTCGCTGCCAAGTGGACATCTGTTGACTGGCTTCTACCTTGACTGTACAGCCCTGGCTTTAAGGCTGATGAGCCTGACAGACGGTAGCCGCCTTGAAAGAAATAAGGAACTAAGAGTCACTCAGGTTTTACCATGCTGATTTTTTCTTCACAAGCAGACACACACGCCTATTTTCCACCCTCACCACGGGTCCCAAGATTCATGACATTTCTCTCATGGAATTCAGGGAGATAAGCTTGCATCAGGAAAGTGTAGGCTTCAGAAGAGTGAAAATTATCAGGTGTAGAAACACGGAATGCAAAGCACACATAAATGGCTCCGGTACAGCGGGGCTAGGCACTGACAGTCTGTTTCAAGTTTACACACCAAATGAATTGGTGCACGAGACACCATCCGAATTGGTATGACAGTCAAAGTTTGGCACACACTATGGGCCCACAACAACTACAAAATTAACTAGCTGTGCTATAGTATCCACTGTATCTCTAATACCAGGTATGGTGTGTACACTATGCTGTATATTAACAGTAAAATTCTTACATGTTACAAAATATATAGAAACTTTCTCTCACTGAGAAATAGCAATGGTTGATAGAGGGAGGGCATGGGAATGGTGGGGAGAAGCAGCAGGATAAGAATGACTAGGAGGGATATTTTCAAAGCACTTTGGGAGGCTAAGTTCCATAGGTTTCTATGGAACTTTGGGAGGCTAAGTGCTTTGAAAATGAGCCTATAGGTCTCTCTGGAGAATCAGAGCCAGAACAACGTTAGGGGTGGTGATCACAAAACTGGCTCTTACAATCCCTGAAGTCCACCAGCCAAGATAAAGAGAATTTTTGCAGGTTTCAGTGAAACTCTGAAATACCAGCTGTCTCTAACCCTCTCCACACAGGAACAAAATCATTGCAGAGGTAACAGAGGGCGGGGCAGGTGGCCAGCAAGCAAAAGCCAGCAGAGTGCAATAGTAAGCACACCCCGATCCTTCCTGACAAGTGTATGGAGAAGGTTTGGGAAAAAGATACTGACTGAACTGAATGAATCATGAGAGATTTCTCAATCAGAAGACATTAGCAGGTTTAACAACTAAAGAGGGTTTGGATAAGCTACTTGCTAGCATGATAGCACCCCTCAGGGAGAGCTAGAGAATGAGGGACGTCCCTGGCATAGCCTTAGCACCCATTCTAGCAGCATCAGCCAAGAATGGATTGTACAGCACTTGAGGAACAGCATTTGCTGAACCCATTTACTGTTGTTGTTGTTGTTGTTATTATTTATTTTATTGAATTTGATATACCTTCCTCTCTGGTAACACCAATCAGAACAGTTTACAATGTTAATTAAAACCTATACTGCAAAAATATACATGACATTAAATAAATCTACAATGAAAACTGCAGTACACAAGACAATTTGGAAACAACTATCTAGTCAGAGTTGTCTGAACCTGGAAATACTAAGTAAAAAAAAAAAAAAAAAAAATTATATATATACTAGTAACAAAGGCCCATTTCCAAACGGAATGAAACAGGCGCTAGCAAGGGTCCTCTCCGTTCCTTCGTGTCTCCCTCCATGCCTCCCGAGTTGTAGACTCCCCTTCCTCCGATTACAACCCCCTCCGTTGGCATTACTGGCTGCCCCCCGTGGAGAGCACCCTTACGTCCGGAGAAGCTGGCCCGAAGCCTCAGCGTGCGTGTGGTGAGTGTGACAGAGGTGAACTTCTTTTCAGGGCTGCGGGGCGTTCCTTGTTGAAGGAGCATCTGTTGACGTGTCTGTGCGCGCGTCTGACGTCAGACGTGCGCACAGAGACGACAGATACTCCTTCATGAAGGCACGCCCCGCAGGCGAGAAGAGAAGTTGTTCGTCGTGAGGAGAGGTAGGCGAAGGGTTTGGGGGAGGGTTTTCGGAGGGAAGGGTGGTGTGCAGAGGGTCGCGGAGGGGGTGTGTTGGAATCGGAGGGAGGGGGGAGTGAGTAAATGGTTCTTAGGGGTGTGACAGGCGTCAAAGTGGGAGGGATGGAGGGAGTGACGTGTGTGGTTGGGGGCGGGTGTGTTGCTGGTCGTCTGTGTTGCGCCCTCGACGTCATCACGTTTGACGCGAGGGCGGGGAACACAGACATGGTGAGTTTCATGGCTTCACCACCATGAACTAACGAACCCTTGAGGGAGTGTGCAGTTGGCTTCAGGAGCTTTTGTCCTCAGAACGTTGAGGTAGCGTTTTATGTACGGATGGGACGTGGCTGAGGGCGGGTCTATGACTGAGGGTGACAGGTCCTGATACCCTAGCCTACCAAGACTACAGGAGTGCAGTGCTTCAGTGCCTAGCAGTGAGCTTCAGAACGTTCGAGGTGGGATTTATTTATATAGATATACACACAAATTTTTTTTTTTAAATAGCAGTTTTAGTACCCTGTAATATTTTTTTTACTGATCTTTTCTTTCAGTAATCTACATTTTACTTTTACTGCTTGTAAAGTCTGATATCCAAACAGTTATAAAGGCCAGCAGTACAGGAAAGCTACTAGGCCATCCGTCCAAACGGCAGCCTCTATCATTTCCACAACCACTATCCATTAGAACTGATTTTATTTCATCACTAAAGCTGGCCTCCTCTACTTTCGACCCCCCCCCCCCCCCCCCCGCCAGGTACCTTTGGGACCCCCGCCACGTTCGTGCAGGATGTCAGGAGTCAAGACTCACAAAAACAGATCAGCGAACGCACTGGAGACCAGCGCTGAAGAGGACTTCGGCTGGCGGGGGTTGGGCGTTCAAATGGCAGATGAAGTTCAACGTTGACAAGTGCAAAGTGATGCATGTGGGAAGGAGGAACCCGAATTACAGCTATGTTATGCAAGGTTCCGCTTTAGGAGTTACGGACCGAGAAAGGGATCTGGGAGTCATCGTGGATAGGACGTTGAAATCTTCGGCTCAATGTGCTTCGGTGGCTAAGAAGGCGAACAGAATGTTGAGTATTATTAGAAAAGGGATGGAAAACAAGCATGAGGATGTTATAATGCCGCTATATCGCTCCATGGTGCGACCGCACCTGGAGTATTGTGTTCAGTTCTGGTCGCCTCATCTCAAAAAAAAGATATAAAGGAATTGGAGAAGGTGCAGAGAAGGGCAACAAAAATGATAAAAGGGATGGGATGACTACCCTATGAGGAGAGGTTAAGACAGTTAGGACTCTTTAGCCTGGCAAAAAGGCGGCTGAGGGGTAATGAGTGGGGTAGAGCGGACAGATGTGAAGCATTTGTTCACGCTTTCTAACAATAATAGAACCAGGGGACACAAGATGAAATTAGAATGTGGTAGGTTTAAAACAAATCGGAGAAAGCTTTTCTTTACTCAGCACGTAGTTAGACTCTGGAACTCATTGCCGGAGAAGGTAGTGATGGCAACTGGCCTTGCTGAGTTTAAAGGGGGTCTGGACAGATTCCTGAAGGAAAAGTCCACTGATCGTTATTAAATTTTGGGGTTTTGCCAGGTTCTTGGGGCCTGGATTGGCCGCTGTCGGAGACAGAGTGCTGGGCTTGATGGACCTTTGGTCTTTTCCCAGCGTGGCAGTGCTTATGTACTTATGTACTAAGTTAACTGACAAATTAGCCATTAATTAGAACCACCACTTGTGATAATTGCATTAACATGCTAAATGTCATTAATTTGCAGCTATGCATGTACCTGCACTTGGTATTCTATTATGTACCAAGGGGCCCCTTTTACTAAAGGATTGCTGCATGGTAAAGGGCTTGCCATACGGCAAAATTTGAACTACCGCAGGCCTAACGCAGCCTCTAGCTGTCATTCCACCCCCAGAGTGCGGCATTTCTAGCACTGCTGGAAATTCCAGAAAAATAAATACCAGAGAGGGCTACCCGGCGGTAATGGGGCAGCACCACACACTGCTCAGTTACCGCCGGGTTAGTGCAGAAGCCCTTACTGCCACCTCAATGGGCTACGGTAAGTGCTCCCCCTGAAATGGCTATGCAAGTAAGTGCAAACTCAGCGTAAGGCCATTCCTTTTTTCAGGCTTTTCACTCGCTGCAGTACAAAGGGCCTCAAAGCGTGGCCCCTTTTACCATACCTTAGTAAAAGGGCCCCTAAAATATTTGCATGCTAACTGCAAAGGGGGTATGGACATAGGAGGGGCATGGGCAGGTCAGGGGTGTGACCAGCACTTAGGCACCAAGAGAATGGTATGGGACTTGCGTTACAAGACGTATGAGGAGAGACTTGCTGACCTGAACATGTATACCCTGGAGGAAAGGAGAAAAAGGGGTGATATGATACAAATGTTCAACTATTTGAAAGGTATTAATCCGCAAACGAACCTTCTCCGGAGATGGGAAGGCGGTAGAACTAGAGGACATGAAATGAGATTGAAGGGGGGCAGACTCCAGAAAAATTTCAGGAAGTATTTTTTCACAGAGAGAGTGGTGGATGCTTGGAATGCCCTCCCTCGGGAGGTGGTGGAGATGAAAACAGTAATGGAATTCAAACATGCGTGGGATAAACATAAAGGAATCCTGTTCGGAAGGAATGGATCCTCAGGAGCTTAGCCGAGGTTGGATGGCAGAGCCAGTGGTGGGAGGCGGGGCAAGTGCAGGGCAGACTTCTACGGTCTGTGCCCTGAAAAAGACAGATACAAATCAAGGTAAGGTATACACAAAAAGTAGCACATATATTGTTGAGCAGACTGGATGGACCGTGCAGGTCTTTTTCTGCCGTCATCTACTATGTTACTATATTATAAGCATACCAACAGCTAACATTTAGGCCAGTGGTTCCCAAACCTGTCACATTTTCAGGGTATCCACAATGAATATTCATGAGAAAGATTTCCATGAACTTCTACTACATGCAGACCTATCTCATGAATATTCATTGTGGATACCCTAACAACATGACTGGCTGGGTGTTTCCTCAGGACAGATTTGGGAACCCCACTAATTTAGACACAGACATTTACAGCAGCCATCGACATGGTGGAAGCAGATATGGAATTTGCGCTTGGCATGCAGCATCCCTTCACCTAAATTTAGGCAATCTGTACTGAATTGCCTCCCTTTGGGGGGGGGGGGGGGGATGGCACTCCTGAGTAGGCGCTGAGAAGATCAGCACTAAATAGCATTCTGCAAAGGGCGCTCTGCACAGAGCTTCCTTAATCTTGCACCTAATTTTGGGCTTGCTTGCTGAAATCTGATGTAAATGCTGGTGAGCAACTAATGCCAGCTGGATGCATAAATGACCCTAATCTATAACATCGCATCCACTTCTGAGGATGTCCTGACCCACCCATGCCCCTCCCTTGGCCACACCCCTCTCTGGCTGCATTTCATAGAATAGGTGCAGGACAGATCTGTGCCTAAACCCAAATGACTAGCAATGAATACCAATTATTGACTGTCAATGTCTCGTTCAGAGATGTTGGGGGTGGGGGTGGGGGGGCAAGATTCCCCAGGCCCGGCCTCCATGGAAGGTCCAGCACTAGTACTGGTCGATTTGTTTTGTAAAAATAAATAAAAACAACAAAAATATTGAGGACCCCCACGTACCTTTTAAAAACAGCAGTTCTTCGCCAGCAGCGAACACGAGCATCCAGTGACTGATACACACTGCTCGCACCAGCTGCATGGCCTCCCCTGTGACACAATTTCCTGTTTCTCCATAGGCCGGAACATGCCAGAGGGAAGGCTGTGGGGCTGGAGGGAGCAGTGAGTATCCGTCACTGGCTGCTTGTGCTTGCTGCTAGTGAAGATACCGGAGGAGGGGCAACGGGGGTAGGGGAGGGCTCCTTGTTTGCTCTGGGCCCGACCGTCTCTTGGCAGCCCCGGTCTCATTAACCTTGGCTATCTATAGAGAATCTGGGGATTAATGTCTTGTAGATTAATGTCTCTGGCAGATGCCTGCCAAAAAGATTTTAAACACATTTCATTGAAATGGATAGAAAATACCATTATTATTATTAACAGTACAAAATTACTTGCCCCACTAACTAACGGAAATTAATGAAACAAAATTCAAAAGCTGAAAAACTTTTTTTTTTATTTTACTGTGCACATTCCCAAAGGTCACTATAAGCTCTTAAGTACAAAATGCTAAAATCTCAAACATCTATAGATATATGGAAACCAATCACTGAAGTATTAGATTCTGAAAATAAACGTATGGCGTAATCTAGTGGAAGACAATACATTTACCTTCATCTGGCTTCTTCACAAAAGTTACTTCTAATTCTTCAAACCTCTTACAAGCTGCATGGACATCAGGGACTGCCAGGCCAATGTGACCTGAACAAGTAGAAAACAGTGAGGTGATGTCAAGATGCATAAAATGTGTCACTGTACTAATACAAGGTACTGGCAAAAATATACTCAAATCTGTAAAACAGGAAGCGATGTTAGCAAATGCTTGTGATGGAATAAAGAGTATCATGCCCTAAATAATCCCAGAGAAAGTAGGGAAGCCAGCGACAGAAACAAATGGGGTGCTCAAGGAGACAGACATAGACAAGAGGCAAATCCATTCACTAATGTTCTAGTCAGGGGCGTAGCCAGACAACAGATTTTGGGTGGGCCTAGGCAAGAGGTGGGTGGGCACCAAGTGTGCCCCTCCCCCCTCCCTCCCCCCCACCAACCACCCAAAAAAATATCTCAGCTGGCGGGGAAAATGCTTCTTTCCAGCTTGGCAGTCTGCAGCAGGCATGCCCTGAAAACTCAGCATGCACAGGTGCCGGTATCATGGAGAGTAGCGTTTTCGTTACCATCAGGGGGAAGTCTTCAGCTGGTGGAGCTTGGGATTCCCCACCAGATACCACTAAACGTGTGCTCCTGTTGGGTGGGCCTGAGCCCTAAATGGATGGGCCCTGGCCCACCCAAGCCCACCCGTGGCTACGCCACTGGTTCTAGTCAATGGATTCATTCACATTGATTTGTATTCTTTCCAACCCAATGGGGACTACCGCCGTGCTCCTGCGGTAACCCGGTAGTAGTACTGGATTGGCATGCACCAACCCTTTAGTAAAAGGGCCACTTAATGCCAGGGGAGCCAACTTTTCAAAATTATTAGGGGTGCTAAACCGAATAGAAATGACCTCTCCTTGGACACAATCAAGGAATTTGCTCAATATTGGGGGTGCTCAAGCACCCACAGAGCCGGCTCCAATGCTTAATGCGTAGAAGTGCAAACCTTTACTATACTTCAATAAAAGCGCCCCTAAGGGCTGAATTCTATCTCCCCTTATTCTCTAACCATGCCCCTGTTCCACACATGACCCTCCCATTTCAGTGCCCCCTTCTTTTTACTCCCACCTAAATGAATGCACATAAGTTCTAATTAAATCTAATCAGTGCCAATTGCTTGTTAAAAAGCCAACTGGCACTATTTAGCTCATTATTCAATTAAAATGCACGCACCAATTGTGCACAAGTTTTGGCGACTGTTACAGAATTAGGGGGCAAATGTATAACTCGGCCATTCACTGCAGTGGTGGTTATTGATGCCTTCTGTACACCTATGTACACAAAGGTAAACGCACTCTACATAAAAAAAGTACTATACACAATTAAACTTCACACATAAAATGCAAATTAGCACATTTTCAGTTTCTTATGAAAACCAAGCAGGTCACCAAACGTCCTCAATTCATTAGATAATGCATTCCAAGAACCAGAAGACACAGAAAGGCTTTGTGGTTTGAGTGATCTGTGAGCAACCAAAAGTTCAAAGGAGGCACCATCAGCGAGGTCTGTAAATATGACATTCCAGAACAATCAGAGGTATTACATTTGACACAAGCAATTAAAGGGTGTTAAATACTGCAGTTATCATGGCTTAATGTAAAAAAGTAACACACAAGAGCTGCAAATCTAACTGTCAGGAGCATGTCCAATCATTTTCCTTTGCAGGTTGTGCGTTAAAGTTGTATTAGCATCAGGCACTTAGAGCTCGATTCTATGTATGGTGCCTAAAAAAAAACACAAAAAGTTCCTCACGCACTTTCTTAAACCTCCATTACCCCAACTGTAGAGGACTTAAATACAAATCATTATATGCATCCAGCTTCTCCTACATCTGCACGCAACTATGGAACGCACTACCGAACGCCATAAAAACAACGCACGATCTGACAGCCTTCCAGAAGTTACTGAAGACTAACTTGTTCAATGAGACTTATAAAAAGAATCCTTCATAAAAGACTTACCATCAAAACTGTACCAGAACTAGTCAACATTGAACTCTTTAATCTGGTTACTTTAATCACATTGCTATTATTGAACGTTATACTTTATCCTAGATCTCACGTATCTGATATGATTCCTTTACTTCTAATTTACTTGATATTTTATGTACCTTAATTGTAATAATACTCTGTACTCCTCATTCCGTTAATGGCGATTGCCATTGCGGCATAATGTAAGCCACATTGAGCCTTACATTATGCAAAGAGGTGGGAAAATGTGGGATACAAATGTAGCAAATAAATAAATAAAGTTAACGCATGTGATTATGTCTAAGCGTATTATAAATACCGCGCAGAAATCTACGCACGGTATTTAGAATACGCTTAGACGTAGTTCGTGTGTGTAAATCTACGCCCATCCATTACACCAACAAAAAGCTGATGTAAATCCCTGCATGTAGATTTCCGTGCACTGGCCCATATTTTATAACACGCATAGATTTTGGAATACCCACAAAACGACCATTTCCATGCCCCTAAACACGGCCCTTTTTGCCTGCACGCATTAGAATTCAGGCACAGTACATTACAGAATAGGCTTAACAATGTACGCACGTAAATTCTAATTTTTGCCAATTAGTGCTCGTTGTTGCTTAAGAGCTGTTAACAGCTTGTTAAAACAATTAATCTACATGCGTATAGAATACGCCTAGACTTATGCGCAGAACCACACGTAACTCTAGGCGTGCTATACGGAATCCAGGGGTTAAGGGGAAATTCTATAAGCTACCCTCAAAAATTGGCACCAGGAAAAAAAACACAGCACTAAGCGCAGTTCTATAAGGGAAGGCAACCTTTATAGAATCACAGTTAGTGCCCATTCCTCTGCCCAATTTTTGTCGCCTGCTGAAACCTGGGATAAATGCTGGGACCCAAGTTAGGCGCGCTGAGGCAGTGTTCTGTAAGAGAATGCATTACTTTTCAGAATGCACCCGACATGCCAATGCCGCTCCCCCTTTTCAGTTACAGCCATTAGAATTAGACACTATGCTTTATAGAATAGCATGAAGCTAGATGTGTAAATGTTAATGCATGCCAATTATCAATAATGGTTGTTAGCACTCATCACTCTTTATTCCCTGTACTAGGAGTTACATTATGGAAATCTTTACCTATTACTGTTAGAACAGTCAATAGCTACCTTAACTTCAGAAGGAGCCTAAAAGCCTCTCTTCCCAAAGACCGTTTAATACACTATCCATATCAACCTCTGTTTCATTTGACATTCTCTGTTTTTGTCTCACCTAGAATGTAAACCGCACTAAACTCTGGAAAGGGGATATTAGCAGTATACAAGAATTGATTTGAATTTGAAATATTAACATTCATTGGCTTGTTAGCCAATTAATTTGCATGCCCACATCTCGGGACCACGCCCAAATTTTGACGCACAAATCTAGGCGCCATATATAGAATCCAGGGGTTAGTGCCTACTATTTAGGAGACTTAAGTGGTCCTTTGTTAACTGCGCTTATCAGAGCACAGTAAGTACAGTTCATTAATTGCTGTGCACTTTCCTTTCCTATTTTGTGCCTAGTTCTGCCCCAGAAACAAAAATTCCTTAACACATGACATAGCGTATGGTAACCTTAAAAATACCGCAAAAGCAGTTAGCGTATGTGTGTTAGTTGTTATCATATGCTAAACTATAAATTAATAGTCTAATGCACCTCAGTGAAAGGGCCCCTAAATTAATTGAATATAAATTCACAATACGTGCAAGCAACAGATTTACAGGTCTTTTGCTATCTTTTGTCAAACTCAGTGCTTGCTTTGAGAATTAATAGGAAACTACCACGTTAGAAGAAGAAAACTCTGGTAATTGCATTTTATGGAGTAAATAGGTTCAGGTTTAGATTCAGTTTATTTGTTATACCGAACCCGAATCTATTTAATTCAGTCTAGTACATGATATTTCTCAACACAGTGCAAATAAAACTTGTTCACTACAGCTTGGACCACATACCAAATCCTCGGGGGTCGGAGTTACCATTATGGTATCCTTTCTCTTCGTTTTCTGTACCCCAATTGCTTTCAAAGGGAAAAAGATTAAAAAAAAAAAAACATCAATGCAATACAACAAAGTAAAACTAAATACATGAAGAATAAATTCTGAAAGTATATTGGTTTAATTACCGAACTACCATTTATTTTAAATTTTACTCATGCCATACAAAATGCAATGCTACTAACCAAATATAAAGCATCTCATATACAAAACCTTGCTCAACTTGTTTTTAGCTCAGCATTTTTCACCAACCCCTCTGTACTAGCCTCTACCAGAGGTATAGAACCAGATTTATTTCATTTCATTTATTCGGTTTTATTGTATCCCACATTTTCCAAAACATGTTTGGTTCAATGCAGCTTACATCACAATAATTGGATTATTACAACAAATTACTTTCTTTTGCATTATTGTTTGTTATGTATCCTGTATTGTTTGTTTATTGTAAGCTACATTGAACTCAAAAATTGTTTGGAATAATGTGGGATATAAATGTCAGAAATAAATAAATAACAGTTACTTAGACTTTCTTCCATTTTATATTTTTATGGTCTACTTTTTAGCCCTGTCATCACAATAACAGTCCTCAGCTAAGAGAAAAGAACATGGATCCCGCTGGAACTTGGCAGTAAGGGCCCAACCCCTATCACCCCCACCTTCAGGGTGTGAAGACTATGCTCCGATTGATAAAACAAACAAAAGGAGCCAGTTTTTGATAGTGAACTCCTCAACCAAGCTCAGCTGTCTAAAGAGTAGAGTGATTGTGAAAAGATTTCATTTACATATTTTCCTTGCTCTGGCCAGAGAAGGAGCTGACAATGTGAATACCCCACTGCATGGTGGAAAAGCTGTTCTTGGTTGTAAGAAACGGGAGAATATACTTCATCCACACATAAAGTACACGAGGAAGTAGTGGTTGTAACACTCTCAAAAAGTACTGCTCCATATTGGAGATCATTACCAATGTATCTTTTTCACCCCAAGTGTAAAAGATACAAGGAAGAAGGACCTGGCCATTATTGAGACTTGTTTGTATGGATCATGACACTATTTAAAGACGTGGGATTCTCTTTTCTCAAGTTACCACATGAAGCTGCAGTCTCAATTGGCACAACACCTCACTGGAAACTTTGGTGTGACAAACCCCTAGTTTGATCTAGCCTATTTCAACCATTCCTTTCCATTCTTTCCATTATTGTTCGAAGGTCTGAGTATCATGGACATATCATATATATATCTATACACAATTTATGCAAAATACAGCCATAAAACGCAATCAGTGCAAGGAAATGCGATCATGTGACTTCTTTACTCAAGAGTACATTGGTTGCCACCTTCCCAAAAGGATCACATATAAAAAACATTACTACTTGTATACAAGGTCCACCATTCATGTCTTCCACACACTTTTTAATCCCCTAGTCTCCTACACAAGAATTTAGATCAACCAACCAAGATTGCCTGATAATCCCCTCCTTTAGAAAAGATCAGATACGGTACCACTCAGAACTCCATTTTAAGTGTGGAACGCCCTCCCACTATACCTGTGACTTAAGACCTCCCTAGACAAATTAAAGCCGATCTAAAGACTTTCCTTTTCAGTGACGCCTCCAAGTAGGTGCATCACCATTCATTTATCGGGCTTCTCAACAAATGTTAGGCTTCTGCAATCACTACTCATTTCAAAATATCTGTGGGTAATCATAAGACACTTACTTGAGTGAAGTCTTGAAATCCCCCACTACGCTATCCCTCCCCTTTGCTATCCTGTACTATCAAAGATTGTAGGGGGTTTTTTTGTTTTTTTTTTACTCTCTTTAGCTTCTCCATTTACTTTTAGTGTAAACAGATAGGAAGTACAACAAGTACTGATTCAAAAGTTTTAGGGCTTAAAAACACTACAGGAACATGCTTATGTCCCAGTTTTGCCCACTCACTCATGCACATACAGTGCAGTGGATAAACTCTGCTACAATAATTTTCTCCCTCCCATGCAGTATAGTTTTGCATTGTTGTGAGGGTGCTAGAGGGGTTCTCTTCACCCCAACTCTGCATTGGAAAGTGGTGTGGTTGGAATTGTGGAGTGGCTGCTATTAGAAGGAGGGAGGAGTGGAAGGAATAGTGTAAGTAGGAGGTCTGTGGCCAGCAGTAGTGAAGGGAGTTTGAAGGAACTCCACAGGAAATGTGAGGTCCCTTAAAAATTTTATGCTAATGTCAACATGAATGAAGACATTGTGGCTCACAAGGACGGGATTGTGACTGCAAAGCAGCTGGGACCTAATGATATACATCAGAGGGTACTCAAGGAACTCAGATCTGGCAGCTCCACTTTCTGGCCTCTTCGATGCTTTCTTAGCGTCTGAAGTGGTCCTAGAAGACTGGAAGTGAATATATTCCCTCTACACAAGAACAGAAGGAGGAGGTTGTGAATTACAGACCGGTCAGTCTGACCTCAATGGTGAGTAAACTAATGGAAACGCTTTTGAAGCAGAGGATTGTGAGGTTTCTCAAATCGAATGGACTGCAGGACCCAAGGCAGCATGGTTTCACGAGAGGCAGATCTTGTCAGACAAATCTGATTGACTTCTTTGACTGGGTGACCAAACAGTTGGATGAGGGAGGGGAACTAGATGTGGTGTACTTGATTTTAGCAAAGCCTTTGACATGGTTCCTCACAGGCAACTGATAAATAAACTGAATGCCCTTGGTATGAGACCTAAAGTGACTGACTGGATTAAGAACTGGTTAAGTGGAAAGAGACAGAGGGTAGTGGTAAATGGAGTTTGCTCTGAGGAAAAGGTGTACCGTAAGAATCGGTCCTTGGGCTGGATCTTTTTAACATCTTTGTGAGTGATATTACAGAAGGACTGTCTGCTAACGCTTACCTCTTTGCGGATGATACCAAACTCTGTAATACAGTGGACACCCCAGAAGATGTGAATACCATCAGGAAGGATCTAGCGAAGATTGAAGAATGGTCCAAAAATTTGCAACTAAGATTTCATGCTAATAAATGCAAGGTCATGCATTTGGGTCACAAAAGTACAGTATAGGGGGTGAAGTGCTTCTGTGTACGAAAAAAGAGCGAGACTTGGTGGGGTGATTGTTTCTCATGAACTTAAGCCAGACGAATGCTTGGGTGCATAAGGAGAGGGATAACCAACAGGGAAAGAAAAAAAATATGATAGTGGCCTTGTACAAGTCTAGTGAGGCCCCATTTGTGCAACTCTGGAGACTGCACCAACAGAAAGATTTAAAACAGGATGGACTCGGCCCAGAGGACGGCTACAAAATTGGTCAGCGGTCTATGTCATAAAGCATATAGGGACAGGCTTAAGAACCTCAACATGTATACGCTGGAAGAGAGGTGGGAGAGAGGAGATATGATAGAGATGTTTAAATACCAAGGGCATAGGATTAAGTTAAGAGGAAATAGGCTTTCGCGGAATCTGAGAAAATACTCTTTCATAGAAAGGGTGGTTGATGCATGGAATGGCCTCCCGGTGGAGGTCGCAGAGACTAGGACTGTCAGAATTTAAGAAAACAAGGGACAGACACATGGGATCTCTTAGGAAAAGGAAGAGTTAGTGGTTCCTGAGGATGGGCCATTCGGCCCTTATCTGCCATCATGTTTCTATCACTCATTAGCCTGCCAAGCCAACTGACAGTAAGGCAGGATGATCCCTCAGGAAGTTATTCAGTTGGGTCTGACCCTCTACGCTGGTTAGCCCAAAGTTCATTGCCCAGCTAACTTCATGTCAGGCTGGACAAGAGTATGGCCTAGGTGGTCTCACAGTGGGTCAGGAAATATAAGGTACAACAAACATTTTGCCTTGTGGGTTGTGCTGTGAACTTTACAATAAACCATAGTCCAGCCTTTATATCACCAAATTCTTGTCCACGATAACTGTATGACATATTGTATTCTTTCCAAGCTTCACAAGAAGATATACTGACTGCTTATGTTATTACCAAAGCAAGGAATCACAGCAGCTTTCATTGAACCATCAAAGGAAGAAAGTTTATTATATCCTAATCAGTCAGGGTTTAGAAGGAGTTATAGTACAGAGACTTTACTGGGTACTCTAACAAGTGAGATTAGAAAATATATGACTTTGGGTCAACATACATTGATATTGCAATTTGACTTATCCAGCGCACTTGATGCGGTGGATCATCAAATTCTTTTGGAGCTTTTGAGCTCCTTTGGTATTGGTGACCATGTGCTAGATTGGATGAGAGGCTTTCTTAGGTATAGATCCTCAAGTATGACTGGGGCTGTATCAGATGAATGGAAAGTAGATAGCAGGGTGCCACAAGGTTCCACCCTATCCCCAATATTATTTAATGTCCTTAATGTCTACCCTGGGTTTTTTTCTGGAAAAGGAGGATATTTTTTCTCTTATGTGGATGATATTACATTATATTTTCTTGGGTTTTTTTTTTTAAGACAAGGATGATGTTAAATTAATTTATTAATCAAAGTATTGTTTTAGTAGAAAGATGGGCAGTCTGCTTATGTGCCAAGCTAAATCGGGATAAAACAAAATATTTTAATTATAACTGCTCCCCATATTGATATTTCTAAATTATGACTATGTTTTGATAGTATTTATTTTAAAGTAGAATCAGAATTAAAAATATTGGGTGTTGTAATGGATAAGCATTTGTCCCTGGAAAAAGTCTCAGGTTGCGGTTAAAAGAGCATTTAGTGTGCTAAACAAATTGAGACAAGTACATCATTGTTTTAATAAGGATCATTTTAGAACGTTGGTACAATCTTAGATTTATCGCAGAGAAGATTTGTAATGTTTTATACGTGGGTTGTAGTACTTTAGTAAAGAAGAGATTACAAACTGTGCAAAATGTAGCTACTAGACTGATTCTATCCAAAACTAAATATGAAAGACTGACCCCCTTTGTATGTTGAATTACACTGGCTTCCAGTGGAGGCAAGGAGAATTTTTAAAGTTATGTACTTTGGTTTACTCAGTATTTGAATAGCTGCATTTTATTTCCTAAGTATAAGAATAGGAGGTTAGCGGGTAATTATCTGAACTTACATTTCCATCACCAAGAGGTTTTTGGAATCAGATATAAGACATTGCAGCAATCGAAGTAAAATAAAACATAGAAAATAAAATAAAAGACGATACCTTTCTTATTGGACTAACAATCCAATAAAAAAAAAAGGTATCATCTTATTTTCTTTTCTATGTTTTATTTTACTTCTAGTGATTACCTTTAAAAGTGGACTAACGCGGCTACCACATCATTCTTCTCAAGACATTACATGAAATTACTCTACCATATTTATCAGCAAAATGGTGGAACACTTTACCAACTCAAATAAGGGATCATCTCCTGCTACTGAATGTTTTGCAAGACTTATTTGCTTTCAAAATATGTATTAGGTAAAGATAGGGTATGAGCCGTTTCTTTTATTCTTATCTGTGTTATAATTTAATCTTTTGATATATTCAATTTTCTTTACAAATCGCACTGAATTCTTTTTGGATATGTTTGCGATTAATAAGAACTAAAGTAAAGGAAAAGTAGCCATCCCCATCATTTACTTAACAATAGGTTTACTCTCTTCCTACACTATTGTTTAATTTTAATACGCAATCCATGTTCAATATGTGATACCATTTGGGTTTTTTTTTTCTTTTTATTTCGACTGTTATTTAGCATTCATGTTCTTTATATATTACCAATTGTATTCTGAAATGACATGTCATGACAGATAAATTGTAAGCCACATTGAGCCTGCAAATAGGTGGGAAAATGTGGGATACAAATGTAACAAATAAATAAATAAATGTAGCCCAATAAGCAAGTCAGCACAAAAATCAGAATTCTCACTCACTGTGTCAGTTCAATTGTAGCTTTTCTGGAAAATGTCCAAGCAGTTCGTTCTTTTACATCTTTCGGGATATCCTTCTTATCCTCATAAGCCAGGAAATAAAGGGAAAATTTCATTGACGGAAAGTCCAACTTTTGAAGCAGTCTAAACAAAAAAAAGGAACAATTAGAACGGAATGATCCATTTTACAGTAATAGATTATATACTGCAATTTAATCAAAGTGTCAAACTAGCTACCGTAAATACATGACGGTTTTTAGGCCATGCATTTTACAGTGAAATAGTTGAGGGCTGTAGAGTCAGTATACCAAACCTTCAGCTCAGGCTCAGACTCCTATTTTTCTACTGTGTGACCTAACTCAGACTACGTATAGCAAATCCTAAGAGAAATGTGATTAGTTACAGAAACATAGAATATACAAAATTAGGACTAATAGACCACAAAATATACTTGTTTGAACTAAGAACCTGAACAAAAAAAATATATATCTATAGCCCTCAACTATTTCACTGTACATCTAAGCAACTTTTGCAAATCTCTGAAGACACATCTCTTCAATAGAGCCTACAAAAAGAACCCTTAAAGACACAAATCACCTCCTAAACTATCCAATTCTAACACCATCTTCTCTAATTCCTCATCCATCTTCTGCTTACTATTGATTGTATCCAATATCCTGTCATGACTCTGTCATAACAACACTCTGTAAGCCACATTGAGCCTGCAAATAGGTGGGAAAATGTGGGGTACAAATGCAATAAATAATAATTATATATATATATTTTTTATTAAATACACTGTTGTCAGTTTTTATTTTGAAGCTGGAGTTGGTGTTGGTACATTTTTACTGATTTCACCCAACTCCACCGCCCTGGTTAAACAACTGTTAGTACATAAGTATTGCCAAACTGGGATAGACCGAAGGTCCATCGAGCCCAGCATCCTGTCTCCAACAGCAGGCCAATCCAGGTCACAAGTGTCAGGATGGATGAAACCAGCTCCTGATAACTCCCCCCTCCCTCAGGAAGCCCTGAGGATGGCAAAGGGACCAAATGGTGCCCAGCTGCCTGCTAGCCCTGTGTTTTCTTGATTACCCCTAATTAACATACCTTTGTCCTCTCTGGGCATCTGGGAGCAGGGCTCTCTGAGAATAATAAAGCCAGACAGAGAGGCTCCAAAACTAGAGACTTCAAAGAGTCTGTGAAAATGCTCACCTTCCTTACATCAGGAAATTAAACTGGAGGTTGCAAAGGAAAGTGCTGATAACAAAAGGCTGGGAAGGAGAAGTTACTTGATCCCTCTCTGGGCCTGTTAGGTATATAAAAGTCAGAGCACATGGCTCTGGGGTGGCTGCTTCTCTTTCTTTCTTTCTTTCTCTCTCTGCACACACACATATCCAGCCACCAGAGCCCCTGGCACTGGCCCCCCTTTCTCCTTCAGCCTACTCCAAAGCTTTCTCTCTCAGAGCACATGGCTCTGCTTTCTTAGGCTCTTTCTCTGCACACACACATCTTCAGCCCTACCCCAAGGCTTCTCTCTTTCTCTACACCCCCCCCCCCCATTCTTACTTTTCTCTCATTGATTCTCATCTAAACACACCCAGATACAGCACTGTAATATTTACCTGACAGCACTGTAATATTTACCTGACAGCACTGTAATATTCACCTGTACTAAGTGCTGTGAGCCTATATATGTAAATACAATATACTTTCTATATATATATCCAAACCCGTGTGGATTGTGTATTCTTTGGAAACCCACTGCCTCTACGGACTGGACCCGGGACCATACCTAGACAACGAATGCTGACAACAAGTACCTGGTAAGATCTCAAAAAATTACAATACATTTTATGCTGCTTATCCTAAAAATAACAGTGGATTTTCACCAAGTCCATTTTAATAATAATGTTAGCATTCAGTGTATAAATCAGAAAACTAGTTAAAGAAAATCAAGATAGATATTTGCTTTGGAGGTATGGAGATTGAAAAGGGGGGGAGGGGGAAGACTAGCACTTTAGGTCAAGAATGATATCAAAGCTGTGAAATGGAGTGGGGTCATGGGGGCAGCAACGTGAGGAAAGGGGAGCAAACAGTGTGGACCATGTGGGTGTTGTCCACATATTTCAATTTCAGATGGAAGAAGAGCTAGAAAGAGATCTGGTCATAAATATCCATAAGTTGGGAGTGAAGGGGGTGGTGCTACTGCTACTAATATTTAGCATTTCTATAGCGCTACAAAGCATACGCAGCGCTGTTAGGAGACTTCAACCCATTCAATGTAGATTAGAGCATCCTATCTACATAACTTAAAAGAAGCAGGGAGATCATGAATGCCTTTCAAGGAACACAACTTGAGCAAATGGTGATAGAATTAATCCACGAGGGAAGGGGAAATGCTGATTCTAGTGCTCATAAATGAAGAGTGTGTGTCTAATGTCTGCATAGGGGCCCACCTGAGCAGCAGTGATCATCATATGGTCTGTCTTTTGCAATTTCGTGTAGTGCGTCCTCCGCTATGCCCACTCGTTTCTGGACATCTTGCAGTTCAGTGGTAAGGGTATTAAATCTTTGTTCCATGATATCTAATTTGTCAATCGTTTTTAATTGTTTTCTGATGGTGTGCTCCATTGTTGACCTCACCTCTGCAGTGATTTTTGCCTTCCATTCTGAGCTCGGGGTAAAGGAAGGAGACGCTGGCCGGTCCGACATTTTGGCCTCTCCCACAAGGCTATTCTCATGCTCCTTTTTTTGGAGTTTAGATGCCATACACCAAAGGTGAGGACAGAAACTGCAACAGGCAGGTCAGAAGTGCTACAGTAGCAATGTAAATAGGTCTGTTTTAGGGGATCTGAGAATGCAGATTATATGCCGATATCCACAGGAGAGTCCAGAGCCTCTTTTCTTCCCTTCTCACTGCTAGTCCCCAAAAAAGTTCACTTTTAAAGATTCAATAAGAGGATCTGGGAGAATCCCGAGGATCCTGCAGTATCCTTCATTTACCTTTTGACACTCTACTGACAAAAAACATTAACCCTCCCCCCCTTCACAGACCCCTCAAAAACTCCCCAACCCCCCCACACACACACTCCCCTTACATCCCTCCTCCTCGATCCCCTCCTACCAGAGAGAATGCAAAACCTCAGAGATTTAATAAAACAATATAAAGTTCACAAGTTTGCTATTGTGTTGGACAATATGGCAGCAAACTCCACCTACTAGCTTCAGCCCAGATAGGCTCATGCCGCCTCCTGTCATTAAACCTCCTTGGTACGTTCAATGCTGCTCTCTCTTCTTAAGATCTTCAATGTTACTACAGGTACTTCCTGTTTCGGTGTGTAACCCTTACTTTCAGAGCATTGTTTATAGTCAAACATGTTAACTACAGCCATTCCTGCTGAATGTGAAATTTTTTTTCTCCTAGTGGTCACTCCTTTGCACATGACCTCTTCTTTCATCTCCTCAAACAACCTATAGGTCAGTCCTTGGCAGATGCATATGACCCTCTCCTTCACTGTGACCCAGTCTCAGGCTCCGACCCTACTGGTCCCCTTTCTTTGTCCTGTGGCCTTGAGGGTGCTTCTTGCCTCCTCCATCTTGTCTCAAGAGCACAGTTCTCTCTCTCGCTCTCATCCTAAAGTTGAACTCTTTTCACTCCATTTTCATTAACCCAACACTCTACTTCACAGCAACTTCAATTCATCTACTGCTTATCTCCACCTCTGCAATAAACAACTTCTTCAGGACATCACCCTCACTTCCCATGCTACTTAGAATGCTAGAACTCCTAAAAGAAAGTCTACTGTGGGCTTGTGGCACATTATAAACTAACATTTACTGATGCAGAGGCTTTCAAGCACAGCAGACATCAAAATAAGTGGAATTAAAATTTATGTCTATAGGTGAGCAAAGCATAAAAAAGTGATTAGAACAGGCAGCGACATTGAAAAAGGAGTGAATAGGAGGGGCATTTTGTTAAGGATTGCTTCCAACAGACAGTACTGAGAAAAAAAAATGTTTGTGAATCTCCAAGTATAACAATAAGAATTGCAAGTTCTTACCATAAAAGTAATAAATAGAAATAAATAAAATAAGATGATAGTTCAATAAAAAAAATTTTCTTTCCTTTATTTTGTTTCTATTTATTACTATGTTACCCTTGTTTAATAAGGAATAGTATAGTATATTCTTCTTAAATAGCAAAACAATTCCACATTTCTGATACAGAACGTATAAATAGGAACAATGGGATCAATATTCAGCTGGCACGGTCGCCTGGTTAACTTGAACTCCAGTGCTCAGTTTAACCTGCATAGTAAGAACCACTATCCACACAGCTAGCAGTGAAGACTATACATAGTGCCCACTGACTGCACTAGCACCATCCGTTTAGCAGCTAAATACAGCCATTATCGGAATTATTTTTAAGGACGTCCTTACTGAGACCACAATTATATGGATAGTACTGGGCCACTGAATAATCCAGAGGGCCAATATTATCCATTTCAATCTTGAAATTCTACAGATTAGCTAATTATGTTCAGAAACAAATGCATAATTGGCTCTGAATATCGGCCCAAACAAGACTAATCTAGAATAAGTTTGTAAAATAGTAAGTGAACCCTGAGTCTTCTTAGAACAATTGGCTAAAGAGAACCAGGTGCTTAAGTTATTGGGACCCAAATAAACCATCCACAGAGAATCTACCCGACCGATAAAGCATCCTCTCTTACATAAGGTCCAAAATGTTTCTGAGTTAGGAAAAATCATAGTCAGTGGAAGCTCATCATGCCACAATCAAAGAAATGTCAGAGGACCTACAATGTTACAAGATCGCTTCTAAACATTTAGGGCTCCATCCACTCACTGTCAGTGTACAAATTAAAATGTTATGTCTGACAATTCGGGCAACATAGGCCAAATAAACTGGGTCAATCTGAGATCAAGTCAAGCACTTCATATGACACTTCAGAAGGTTTTAGATTAAAGAGGTCTCAGATCGAACACTTTCAGGTATGATCCCCGGAAAGTGAAACCAATTCGCCTTGAAAAATAAGAGGTGACGGAAAATGTCCGATTCTGGAAGACATTGAATACTTGATTGAAGAGTGGAAGGAAATTTATGCTATGTATAATAGAAAAGGAAGCTGGTACAAGATGTATAGATATGTATGTTTATGAACCGGGGGGCAGTGGAGAAATAGGAACTGAACTGCAGGAAGCTGGATAAAGGATTTAGCTATAATTTCAAGCATATGTTTTGATGCTAGTATTGCAATCCACCTTGTACTCTTCTTGCTATGAAAAGGTTGACGGTAAGTCTTCAAAAGTTGGAAGATTCCAGTGACTCTACCTAGGAGTAGTCTTGGCAGGATCATCTCAACACAAATAGAACAAACAAAACAAACAGTCACAAAGCAGTCCAGACCAACAACTAAAGATTTCCACATCTATCTTGCTCCAGTTGATGCAAAAGGTTCATGCCTAAACAGAGCGGGAAAATAAATGGGAATGGTGTTAATGAGAGGACAGCTAGAAGAAACCCCTGCTCTCTTAATAGAACGTTGCTACCCAGCTTAGGATGAGCCACATGACTTCAGGAACAATGTTCTCTGGATAGGTAAGTCAAATTTTTAAGTTCTTAGTTACAATAACATTTTGGTTAGCATAAACAAACAGTGCCTTTCAAAGTTAAGAGCCTTGTCCTAAGAGTCAAGCCTGGCAGTGGAAATACAGTGTGAGTGGGGCTGCTTTTCTCACCATGATCTGGATGGTTTGTCATCATTGACTGAAAACAGGAATCTGCTTTATATCAGAACATTTTAGAGAAAAAATATCACGCCATCTATCCACGAGATGAAGAAGGGCAAACAATGGGTCATGCAGCAAAATAATGTCCCTCAACATTAACCTAAATTATTACAGAATGGATGAAGAAAAAGATGAGACTGATATTAAAAGGATCTACAAGCCTAAGAGAGACAGGTTCCCGAACTGGACTCTTCAAAAAATTATGCTCCTAGTTTCTCTAGGCTCCTCAACTAAGAAGCCTAAAATAGGGCACAGTGGAAGTGCTTAAGCCCAGATTTTCAGCACTAGGCTCCTGTTAGGTCACTGAATGGCACTCATATTTAGGAGACTTAACATTTGGATCCCCATTCTGGGTGGATTTTCAGCCCTACGTTCAGCTGAAAATATAAGGGCACATTTAGGATCTTAAATATTGGCCTCTTAGTATTCTGGTTTGGCAAAGTCAGAGTCCCAAGCTACACCCTACTGAAATGCTGTATCAGACCTGGAGAAAGTTATTCATGCAAGGAAACCCTTAAGAGGCACAGAGTTGAAGCTGCTCCATATGAAGAATGGGCCCAAATTCCTCAAGAGGAATGGGAGTAACAGATAATGGTCACAGGAAACATTTAGGTGAAGTTACTACTGCTCACGACTATGCCATCAGTTAATGCATAAAAGGTTCGTACACTTCTTCACACAGAGATACTTACTAATGTGCATCTTTTCTTGAATAACCAAAAATACTGCCCCCACTGAATAAGTAAAACTATAAAGGGTATCATCCTCAGTTACCATATGTTTTGAGTAAAGTACAGACTACTCTATCGTTTATTAATCTGATATACCACCTCTTTCATGCACGAGTCGAGGCAGTTTACATCAAAATTCTAAAATTGAACATTAAAACATAGTAAAAAGCTTATTAAAAGAACACTAGGACAGAATAGAGTTGACAAGCTCTTTTATGTGTTTAAACAATTTTATTGAAAAATCAGTATGTGCCACTGAGCAAATTTCAGACAAAAACATATTGCATAACTCCCACGCATTACAGAACAACATGCCAAACTTTTGAATATTTTCCCCCTAACCTCGAGATCCCCTTTATCTCCCCAAATGTTACTTCAACATATATTCTCTATAAATAACAAATCAAACAAAATATACATTTGCCACAATGGAGGAGTGGCCCAGTGGTTAGGGTGGTGGACTTTGGTCCTGAGGAACTGAGTTCGATTCCCGGCACAGGCAGCTCCTTGTGACTCTGGGCAAGTCACTTAACCCTCCATTGCCCCATGTAAGCCGCATTGAGCCTGCCATGAGTGGGAAAGCGCGGGGTACAAATGTAACAAAAATAAAATAGATACTATTGGAGATTCTACATGGAATGTTGCTATTCCACTAGCAACATTCCATGTAGAAGCCTGCGCGGCCACATTGGTGACCTGCAAGGGCCGACTTCTGCTAGTGGAATAGCAACATTCCATGTAGAATCTCAAATAGTAGCAACAGTGGAGGAGTGGCCTAGTGTTTGGGGTGGTGGACTTTGGTCCTGAGGAACTGAGTTTGATTCCCGGCACAGGCAGCTCCTTGTGACTCTGGGCAAGTCGCTTAACCCTCCATTGCCTGCCACATAGAGCCTGCCATGAGTGGGAAAGCGTGGGGTACAAATGTAACAAAAAAAAAAAAAAAAACCTTACTGTCAAATACAAACTATCTTCAGTAACAGATCAATAGGTTATCTATCTCAACACCAAGATCTTACCTAACCAGGCCAACCCCCCCTCCCCAACATTCCCTACCCCATCTCACCCCTACCCCCCAGTATCTCCCCTCCTCCCCCCCCTCCCAAGAACCAAAGGGAGCCATAATTATCCTGGTGGACAGTTCACCCGTCATTAAGGAGTAACCTACGTGCTCTGGGACTTAGGTGTTGCAAATAAGGCCCCCAAATTGCCAGAAAGGTAGTTTGTCTCCTCTGGGAAAGCCTACAGTCTCTAGCCTCCCAGGATATCAACTGGTGTAGCTGATTCCTCCAATGCCAGTAAGCCGGGGAGTCTGCAACAGTCCAATATTGAAGGATACATTTCCTAGCTACTAAGCACATCTTGCGAAGCAATAATATCTCAAATCAAGCTCTTTTATTGGGATCCTATAGTCCTTGATCTTAGTCCTAACTGAGAACATCATACTACAGCTAAACGTAACTTACCTTGAGCTATAACTGAAAAAGGTGTGAGCCAAAATATATTACATACCTTTTTGTATGGGAAAATGCAAGTTTTGGGAAGAAAAGGTTTAGATTTCTCTTAAAGACTCAACTACAACTTGTAAGCCAAATGTTTGTTCTAGGTCATTTTACTACAGTACAGCATATCTGACAGACCCCCAATGATGTCACCACATTTCTTTCTTTCTTTTTTTTAATATTTTTATTATTGCATGAAGACAGAAACAATCAATTGTGAACAAAAACCACTCAACTTCAAGTCTGTAACAAACCAGTACAGTAACACAGAAATGTCCTTCTCTTCACCATTCTGATTTTCATATCTTTTCTCCCCCATTTATACCCTCCCCCCTCCCTTCCCCAAAGGTTGCTCCTACCTTATTACATGCAGACCCCTTTTAAGTACCTATTACTGGGCCCGGTGGTGAGAGTATTATAAATCTTTAATTTATAACTTTTTTTTTTAATCAAGAACTTTGTGCCTTTATTTATGCATTGTTTTCCATATTATCCAAAAAATGGGTCGGTCCTATTTAGGCCAGATAATCGAGACTGTACTGTATTTATAATTTGTTGTGGAAAAACGGAAATGCATAAATCATAAGATTTTGTGCATCTTGGTTGCCAAAACTAAAATGTTAAAGAAGTAAACTATGTTGTACACCCTCCCCACCCCAAATGAGTGAATGTTTCATTCAACAGTATAAACCACATTCTTGTGAGTTCAATTTAAAAAAAAAAATCTCTCTATATAAAAGGCAACACCAACGTTCTATGAAGCGTCCAGCCGGAAGTGTGAAGGGGGAGAGATATCCGGTTTCCCCATGAGTGTCTGCCCCGCCCTCTCTGTAACACAGTCAGTGAAGGAAAACAGCAGAGCACGAAATCAAATCGCTGGCTCTGTAACAGTGAAGGACTCAGAGGGGGGAGGGGAGAGAGGCCAGAGGGCAGGGACAAACACTCCCACATGCACACAGAAGAAAACATTGCTAGCCCCCGTTTCATTTGCATCAGAAACGGGGCTTTTTTTACTATCTCTCTATATAAAAGGCAAAACCAACGTTCTATGAAGCCTCCAGCCGGAAGTGTGAAGGGGGCGAGATATCCGGTTTCCCTATGAGTGTCTGCCCCGCCCTCTCTGTAACACAAACAGTCAGTGAAGGAAAACAGCAGAGCACGAAATCAAATCGCTGGCTCTGTAACAGTGAAGGACTCAGAGGGGGGGAGGGGAGAGAGGGCAGGGACACACACACTCCCACATGCACACAGAAGAAAACATTGCTAGCCCCCGTTTCATTTGCATCAGAAACGGGGCTTTTTTACTAGTAAGAACATAATTACAAAATAAGTAAATAATTAAAACAAATAAAAGGAAAAGAACAACGGAATAGCAACTGATGAGCTGGTAGCAGAAACAAGATAAGGAAACTTTGTAGATAAGCATGATGCCTACATTTTCAGACTTCTGGCCAACTGGCTGTTACAGGAATAGGCAGCACTGTGGCAGTATTCAAGTCAAGATGTATGCAATAATATACAGTGGTGATTGCACTCAAAACAAAGTGTAGCAGTTCAAAATATTGTGCTTACGTCATTCCAAGAACTTTTGTATAAAATTCCAGAGACTTTTTGGGATCTTTAATTCGAAACATGGTTTGCTGCATCATGAAGTCCTGAAAATGTAAAGACGTGTATTTGTAACGTTATAAAATTAGACCATCCAAAAAATATACAACTTCAGTGTGTGAAGCAGAGTGATAGCTATTCTTCATTCACACCCAACCACCAGTTTAATGCACAGTGCAAAGTAAGCTGATTCATTATGGGGCCCTTTTAGTAAGCCACATAAGTGTCTACGAGTGCCAAAATGGAGCTACCGCGTAGCTCTTGCGGTAATTTCATTTTGCCACACGTCCGATACCCGCGGCCGGTAAATAATTTTTATTTTGTGCTGCGCATATCGGACGCTTGCCAAGTGGCATTTGGCGCATATAGGTCATTACCACTTGGTTACTGCGTGAGACTACCGCTAGGTCAATGGCTGGCGGTAAGGTCTCATACTCAAAATTAATGGACGCGTTGCAATTTTCATTTTTCCATATGACCATTTTCGGCAAAAATTTAAAAAAGCCCTTTTTTACAGGTGCACTGAAAAATTATTCTGCGCATGCCCAAAACCCGCGCCTACACTACCGCAGGCCATTTTTCGTCGCACCTTAGTAAAAGGACCCCTTATTCCAACTTGGTATTCTACTTAATGAACCTGAAAAGATAGCAGGTTAGCTATATCTGGTCATCCAAGTATTGCTGGAAATCTTTTTTTGCAGAAATTACTACCTTAAGCACTCTTTAAACATCATACTATATCCTTCCTTCTAAATGTCTCCTTTTATTAATACCTTGAAGAATAAGATGTACATTTCCTAACAACTATATCGTTATTTACTTAAAGGCAAAAACATTTCAAAACAAGTCTCTTTCTCAGTAAGGGTCAGCTCTTGGGAAAACTACATCATGCAACCAACTGTCCCAAAGGGCATTCGCTGTACTGAAGATCCCCAAACCCTTGATTTCACATTGAATATTTTAAAGAAAAACAAAATCATATATGACCTGGAAGCAATGCAGTCATTTTTGCATTAGCAAGTCACAGTACAGTAGATATTCAGACCACAGTGAATAATCGACTCTCTTATATCTACATGAGGAACTCAAGTTTCAGGCAGGGTTACCAAGTAACAAGAGAAGAAAACAATATGACACAGATAATACAACAGAAATCTACGAGACTCTTGGCCGTCATTCATCCTTTCCAGTTCCCCTGTGCTGAACCTCCAGTATTTGACTAAGGGCAATTAACACCTTTTTGGTTTGTTTGGCCCCTCCAACCTTCTCCAGACCCATCCCCAGTTTTTAGTTGCTATAGGGTCCCATCCCACTCTGCCGACAGTGGAAAGGAAACAAGCTACATCACTTTCTCCTCTACACAGCATGTGCTGTACAACCAGGTAAAGCAGGAAAAGAAATAATAATTGATTGGAGGAGTGGCCTAGTGGTTAGGGTGGTGGACTTTGGTCCTCCTGGGGAACCGAGGAACTGAGTTCGATTCCCGACACAGGCAGCTCCTTGTGACTCTGGGCAAGTCACTTAACCCTCCATTGCCTACCGCATTGAGCATGCCATGAGTGGGAAAGCGCGGGGTACAAAATGTAACAAAAATAAAATAAAAATAATCATAGGTAAAAGTAGATTACAGTGTGGAAGACACAGAGAATGCCAAAGATGGGGACTTGAGATTGCTAATGTCAAAAGAGATAACATACATGTATGGTAACATAGAAGGACATTTTCTAAAGAAACATTGGGATTTTGACGTCTTTGACTTTCGGCAATTTTCAAAACCAAATACGTCCAAATGCAAGCCATTTGGATGTGGGAGGAGCCAGCATTTGTAGTGGTCCACCTGACATGCCAGGACACCAATCGGGCACCCTAGGGGGCACTGCAGTGGACTTCATAAAATGCTCCAAGGTACATAGCTCCCTTGCCTTGTGTGCTGAGACCCCCAAAACCCACTACCATAGCCCTTACGGGTGAAGGGGGACACCTACATGTGGGTACAGAGGGTTTCTGTTGGGTTTTGGAGGGCTCACTGTTTCCTCCACAAATGTAACAGGTGTGGGGGGGGGGTATGGGCCTGGGTCCACCTGTCTGAAGTGCACTGCACCCACTAAACTGCTCCAGGGACCTGCATGCACTGTCATAGACCTGAGTATGACATCTGAGGCTGGCAAGTAACACTTTTAATAATGTTTTTTGAGTGTGGGAGGGGGGTTAGTGACCACTAGGGGAGTAAGGGGAGGTCATCTGGTCATTACGGGTCTGGGAACATTTTTGTGCCTTATTCGTAATAAAAACAGGTCCGGGTGAAAACATCCAAGTTGTTTTTCGATTATGGGTCAAAGACGTCCAAGTCTTAAGAACACCCAAGTCCCACCTTCACCATGCCTCCCATACGCCCCCTCAAAATTTGTACGTCCTTGCGACAGACCTCAGTTAGAGACGTCCAAAATCGGGTTTCAATTATACCTATTTAGACGTGTCTGAGTTCCTATTGCCCTTGCACCAGCCTTCTTAACAGCCCCAAAATTACGACCATTACAGGAACCTCATCAAGAATCCTAGTAAGCTTTGGAGTGCGACTATGACCAGACGACAAAACCAACTTATCCGATGTTACATATTTATTCTGAATCAGCAGTGCCTTAAACTGCTCAGGCATCCTCCCAAGTCCTTCCACAAATAGCACCACCAAGCAGCTAAATGCCAACAGCTCTCTATCAGCTACTGAAGGCGTCACCTCTCATACCCATGGCTATTCACCCCAACTAAAAGCGAGAGAGAGAGTCAAAGATTCCCAGATGAGAATAGGCAGCAGATAAAAATAAAATAAAATAAATCAGAAACAGAACCTGTACTATATCCTACCCCCGAGCATAAGTGCCAACATTTCAAAGCGATTAGGGAGGGATACCAATAATATGTTACCCCTCTTTTGCTCAACGCTGAGAGCTGACACCTGTACCACCAAACCAGAAACCTTGGCATCAACACAACTGAGAATGGTATTTATTTGCTGCATTTGTACCCCACATTATCCCACCTATTTGCATGACCTTTCCTACTACAATATTCGATCTTTACAGATTTTTTTCCAAGTCTAATTTTGCTTCCCCACAAAACAATTCGAAGTGCATAACAACGCCCAAAACGTGCCACGCACGCTCCCCAGGACCTAAGGGAAAGAGAGCGCTCCTGCCCCCTCACCTTGGTGCTGGGATCTGGATCCGTGCAGCACGCGGCAGCCGCCTGGTCAGACAGGCCACAGAGCGCCGGCTGATCAGACATTCTTGATGGGTAAACTCGAGTTAGGAAAGACGGGCAGCCAGCAGCTTCTACAGGAACAAGGAAAGCGTCAGGTCTCCGCCCAGGGGCGTGTCCGAAAGGAAAAGCAGAACAGATTACACCGCCCGGGGGCGTGTTCTCAAGGAGGAGCACAGCGGGTGTACCGCCCAGGGGCGTGTTCTCAAGGAGGAGCAGAGCGGGTGTACCGCCCAGGGGCGTGTTCTCAAGGAGGAGCAGAGCGGGTGTACCGCCCAGGGGCTGTTCTAAGGGAAGAAGCACAATCGGGTTCACAGAGGTGTGTCCTGAAGGAAAGCAGAGCAGGCCACTAGGAAGGCGAGTTCGAAGGCTTGGACCAAGAGGGTGGAGCTAGCTGGTTCAAGACCACCAAGTCCCAGACTCCCCACGCGCATGCGTCGTCTTCGGGACGGGTTAAGGTTACGTGAGTCTCCGCCCAGGGGCGTGTCCGAAAGGAAAGGCACGCCAGATTACACCGCCTGGGGGCGTGTTCTCAAGGTTAAGGTTACGTCACTACCTGAGTTTAGTTAGGGAGGTCAGATACAGCGCGCAGGAAAACATCATTTTCAGGGGCACATTTATTTTTCAATCCCATTCAAAGGGGCATCAAACGATACTGACATTTCCCCAGTCCCCAAATCTATATAAACCTTTTTTTTCCCTCTGTTTCAAACAAAAAAAACAACAACAAGGAAACAACTCAAGATACCTTGTGTCAGCAAACATTCGTTGTAATGCTGACACCTTGTAGCAAAGTTGCCCTACTAAGCCATGGCAAACAACCTTCCACCTACATGTGAAGAGGCAACATTGCAAATACAGAACAGATCCCTACACAGAAACTATATAGGAACCCTCATCTCTCAGTCACAGGCAGAACATAGATGCTCTCTTATTTGAGAATGATGCAGGGACAAAATTGTTTCTCCTCTGTCCCGTCCCTAGAAGCCTCAAACCAGTGGCGTAGCCAGACCTGACTTTTTGGGTGGGCCCAGAGCTAATATGGGTGGGCACAATGTATATAGGTATGAGTAGTGCAAAATAATGCCTTAGAGTGCTGCCCTGCATCAATATAAACCACATACATACTTAAAAAAACGATATTTGTAAATATAACTACATTATGCCACATCAAACTTGACCAGACATAAGTCTACTATAATGGCAAACATCTCAAAACACATGACAGGATCCTGCATTATAATTACAGCAATGACATATAACCATGTATTCAAATTCTGGTAGCACCTCAATAATAGCAACAAAATCCCGTCACTGCCAGGTACTTTGTGAAATAACACTAAATCCTTCAAAGAGGCTTCTTAGAGCCTATATTGCAAACCATAACACCAGTTCCAATAACAGTACCTTTAAAAAGGCAGCAGTGAATATACATAACAGTAATACGCATCCCATTGGAAAAGCCAGACAAGTCAGACTCATAGATCCCCATACAAACCACATGCCAGCAGAAACTCTCCCTTGCTCGGTCACAAGCAGACCACAGACCAACCCTCATCAATTACAGAATAAAGGACCAAAAATTAGAAATGTATTGATTTAATTTTCTAAATTTCTATGCCGATCTCTCCAGTTCTAAGCAGATCACAATTCAACACACATAATTTTAAAACATATAAAACATAAAGACCTTCCCTTCCCTAACCCCCCCCCCCCCCCAATCCATCCCAGCAGCCTGGCATCAACCTTCCCTACCTTACCCCCACCCCACCCCATCCATCCCTGTAGTCCAGTATCAATCCTTCCCTTCCCCACCATCCATCCCATAGCTAAGCACCAGCTCTATCCTACCACCCCACTCCTCCCTGTAGCCTACCATCAGCCTTCCCTATCCTCCCCCCATGGCATTAAATATAAGGCGTATTTTTAATGTCCTGGGCACTGCAGAGCCCACCTCCACCGCATCAGTCCACCCTGAGAAAACTGCCTGCACTTTTTTTTTTTTTTATTTAACCTAGGTACTGCAGAGACCATTCCCACCAAAAATCCCACCAACATGAGAAATAGACAGCTTTTTAAAAATTAACCTGGGCACTATTAACATTTATTGTTGGTGAATTTCTGGGTGGGGATGGGCTCTTCATTGCCTAGAGCAAAAGAAATATATTTAATGATTAAACATATCTTTTGTTTTTGCCCTAGGCAATGAACAATCCACTCCCCACCCAGAAGCCCACCACCAGAGCCATCATTTTGATTACTCTTGTATATAAATATACCTTTTTTGCCCTGTAGGCAGTGAAGTGCTTACTCCACCCAGAAGCCCACCACCATCAGCCAGTATTTTGAGTACAATTACACGTTAAAAATTTGTTAAAAATAAATATACGTTACCTGCTAGGCAGCTACTTGTAGTTGCACATGGTGCAGACTGCAGAGCACCCCCTGGCTCCAGTCCTGTACCAGTGTTGAGTGGCACTGGGCTGGGGAGTGTTGTTGTTGCTGCTGCTGTGATGATGATGATGTGTGATGATCAACTGGAGAACTGCACCAGCACTGACAGACTAAATCTAGAACTGGCCAGCAGGCAGGCACTGTGGAGGAGGTGAGCCTGTGGCATAGCTGGGCCAGCAGCACCATTTCCCATGCTGCACTGCGTGTGGCTGCATCACCATTGTGCCATGCGCATTGCAGGGAGTAGGCAGCATAGGCGGTCGGTGGCCCACCTGTTTGGGGAGGCTAAAGGGGGCAGGGGCAGGGCTTACATCCATAACTTATACAGAGATCCAAAACTAATTTTTATTTTCTCATTTCCATCTTCCAAAATTCCAGACAGCAGATGTACAGAGCAGGGCCCAAAAGCAGTCCAAAACAAGTAAAATCAGAAACGGCATAGTTTACACCTCATTGCTTAACCAACCTTAGGCTTTACCCTTACATTTAAAAAGCAAAACCATGTGCATGTAAGGACTGGATAAACAAAACTAAGTTTAAAGCAAGTGCCCTTAATATATAATACTTGATAGCAGTAATGAAACAGTGATGGAATATATACATAGCAAGCAACTTGAACCAACAGATTCTCATAACATTATATCTGTTTCAGAGGCCTTTTATTAAGTGAAAACATCTCTACAGGGAGTCCCTATAGCCAGCACCTCCAAATGACACAATGAATTAAAATTTAGAACAAATTGCATACTCTAACCAATAAAATACTTCCTCTATGTACATCCTCATACTACACAAGCTGCCTGGCATGTTTAAAAATATAAGTGAGATGCTACCAATGATGAAGAATGACAGTGGGGATAGAGCAGGCTCTCTCCCTCAGTTCCACGCCTTGCTCCTTCCTCCCTCCTTGATTCCAATCTCTCCCTCTGTCCCGCTCCTCCCCAACCCCTCCCCCAAGGAAGCAGTCGGGCTGACGGGCTCGCCGGATACTTGCCTTCGCTTTGTTTCTACGATCACGGCACCGGGTCCGTCCTGCCGCTACGCTGCTGCCCTCCGGCTCTGTTGTCATCTTTGTCTGTTCTACTGCTTATCTGCAGCGGAGCGGATCCGCGCGCTGCCAAGCCTGTCTGTATGCTGCGACTGCTTCCTTCCGGCCGGCCTCAACTTCTCCCATACTCTGAGAGGTGGGACTAGCGCAGAGGAAGCAATCGCAGGCAGCATACAGACAGCCCTGGCAGCGCGCGGATCCGCGCAGCAGAAGAACAGACAGAGATGACAACGGAGCCGGAGGTGCAGCTGCATAGCGGCAGGACGAACCCGGTGCCGTGCAGCGCTGCTCGAAGGGCAGGGAGGGGAAAGGCCTGCAGCGTGCCGGACCGGTGGCGGATCTTCTAATTCTTTTGGCGTCTCTGCGCCGTTGCTGGGTGGGCCTGAGCCCAAAGTGGGTGGGCCCAGGCCCGCCCAGGCCCACCCGTGGCTACGCCCCTGCCTCAAACGCTTTATTGTACATTTCAATCCTTTTACTACAGTATAGAAAGGAGTAAACAATAGTTTGAAATGTCATTTATAAAGCAAACATAGAAGATACATCACCTCCTATATTCCATTTCTCCTCCCCTTTCACAAACAGCTCCTCCCTGCCCCACTTACAACCATTCCAGAAACATTTCAGAAAGGGCCTGAGCTGTTATAGCCCCTCCAAGCATAGCCACAGCAAACAAAAATTATCTCATTCCATGAGCAACTGAAATAACCCACCACCCTCTACCCTTACAATCTCAGCACTATCTTTCTGAAATCCAAGCCAGAAACAACACAATTTATACCTATTTGTTCAACCACCCTTTCGATTCATAGGAGCCAACTTTTCAAAATTAATGGGGAGGGGGGGTGCTAAGCCCAATGGAAATAACCCTTCCCTGTACACATACAAGCAATTTTCTCAATATTGGGGGTGCTCAAGCATCCACAGCACCCACAGAGTCAGCTCCTATGTTTGGACTCACCTTTGGCTTTAAAAATCAAAACTATGTGCACATGAACTGAATAAACAAAAGCAATTTTTAAAGCAAATACCCTTAATATGTAATACTGGTAGCAATAATTAAACAGTGATGGACTATTCACATAGCAAACAGCCTGAGACAACAACCTCCACAGGTTGTTCTCTCCACTTTTAATAAGATTAAGAAGTGCAGTTTATTGTCTTGTTATCGCATTTGAATAAGACTGCGATAAGCATTTTTTCAGCTTATTATTAGTATTTTGCTGATCATATTGCTGAAAATTGGATCTAGTATCTACAAATTTAAAACATCCAGGAATGTTTTGAACTAGACCTGTTTTAATAACAACTAAACCACAAAAAAAGTGCCCTGAATGACCACTGTAGGAATAAAGGAAAGATCAGTGGTCAGTGACCCCCTCCCTCACCCCCAAAGATATAGAAGAGACTCAAAGGTTATAACCAGTTCCATTAGAGCAGCAAGCAGGTCTCTAGAGTAGCTTACTGGTCAGTGCAGTGGATTGTGGAGGAGACCCAGGCCCATAACCCACTGTAATTGTTACACTTGTGGTAGAATATGTCAGCTCTCCAAAGCTCACCAGAAACCTACAGTACCCACATATTGATGACCCCTTCACCCATACGGCTATTGTAGTGGTGTACAGTTGTGGGGGGGGGGGGGGGTTGGAGGGCTCAGCAGACAAGGGAGCAACAATGAGATATGTACCTGTGAGCATTTATATTAAGTCCACTGCAGTGCCCCCTAGGGTACCCCATTGCTCTCCTGGGATATATGTGTGCAGTGCTTTTTTTTTTTTTAGGACAAAAGGTATTGGTACTCATTGTGGGTGGGGTCACCATTTATGGCTCCACCCTATGTTAGCCACACCAACAGTAGCCACACCCCTTATACCAGCCATGGCGCATATAAGTAGGCATCATTCAAATTTTATACCAGTATAGGAGAAAAAAAACAACTTGTGATTTTTTTTTCATTATAAATAATTTCTGTAAGCTGTTACTGTTCCAGTATACCCTGTGCAAAATAATTCTCAACTTGGCATATTCCAAACACTAACATTTAAAATACAATTATTTATTTTCTACCTTTGTTGTCTGTTGACTTTGTTTTTCTGATCATGTTGGCCCCAGTCCCTGATTCTGCTGCTCTCTTACCTCCAGGGCTTCCTTTCCATTTATTTATTTTCTTTCCTTTTTTTCTTCTTATCTTCTTGCCCTACATCCATGAGTAAAAGCTGGGTGACCTGGGTCCTCCATGGAATTGACTGGAGGAGGTATAACATGGTTCCAACTTTTGCCTATTTTTCTCCATCCATGTCCAGTTTTCCTCCTCACTTCACTTTCCCTCATCTCCATCCATGTGCATATTAATCTTTTCTCTATCTTCCCCTCCATTCATGTCCAGCATTTCTCCTCTCTCACATCTCTTGCGTCCATTTCCAGCATTTCTCCTCTGTCCTCCGCTCCATCCATGTCCAGAATTACTCCTCTCCTCTCTTCCCTCCCCTGGGTCCATATCCAGCAATAATTCTCTCTCCCGTCTCCTCCATCCAAGTGCAGCATTTCTCCTCTCTCCTCTGCCCTGCCCTCCCCTCCATCCATCCATGTCCAGCAATTCTCCTCTGCCCCCTGTCCTCCCCTTTCATTCATGTCCAGTGATTCTCCTCTCTCCCCTCCCCTCCCCTCCCCTCTCATCTATGTCAAGTTATTTTCCTTCCCCTATCCTCCCCTGCTATCCATGTCCAGCGATTCTCTCTCCCTCCCTCCCGCCCATCCTCCTTCTCCCACTGCCTGCCTGCCTGGTTGACAGTCCGGACACCCAGCATCAGCCAATACAAGGCCTGGCACAAGCACTGACAAGCCTTTGCGCCAATGCCACACGCTTGGGAAGGCCCTGTTAGTTCCGCCCTCTCTGAAACGTCACATATGCGTTAGAGGGGCGGTACCAACAGGACCTCCACAAGCAGATAGGCTTGAAGGCTGAGTGTGCCGGCTGGGTCTTGTACTGCTTGAACAGGAACCCGGACTCAAGCAGGCTGTAAGGAACAAGGACGCAGGAGCAGTGAGAGGGGGACTCAAGAGCAGTGGCGTACCTAGGGTACTTGACACCCAGGGCCGGTCAGTTTTTTACAGCCCCCTCCAAAATCCAGTACTAGGCATATCGAGAATACAATACAATCAGGACCTATAGAACAATTCTACCATATCTAAGCAGTAATTTGTACGAGTTACATAAGGGTGTACATAGGAAAAGGAAGCATCTTAAACACTGCAGTTAGAACTAGAACATCAGTTCACCTATTGTAAAACAAAACCATCCAGAATAGTACAGATCCTACTACTACTATTTAACATTTCTAAAGCGCTACCAGGATTGCGCAGCGCTGTACAATTAACAAAGAAGGACAGTCCCTGCTCAAATGAGATTACAATCTAAAGGACAAAAAGTGCAGTCAATCAAGATTGAGGCAGTCTAGATTTCCTGGATAGAGGTACAATGGTTAGGTGCCAAAAGTGACATTGAAGAGGTGGGCTTTGAGCAAGGATTTGAATATGGGTAGGGAGGGGGCTTGGCGTATGGGCTCCTCAATCCTGTACAGTCGATGCCAACTGAAAGACGTGTCTTTCACAGACACAGATACATCGTCATCCAGTACAGAATAAGTAACCACAAATTTTATATTTAGACAAAAATTAAAGTGAACCCCCAAGATGCCAAATTCTGCATACAATGCAACACCACACCACAGAAACAGAAAATGTCCCCTAGCACTGTGCAAAATATAAAGATAGCAGATGTACATTTGAAAACAAAAGAAAACAATCACCTCTTTACAAATTAACAAATAGAAAATAACATTTTATTGGACTAATGCATTCAGCTTTCAGAAGCCAAAACCTCCTTCCTCAGGTCAATATAGTATATTGCTGTTAGAGCATCCTATCCTGACCTAAGGAAAGGATTTTTGTTCTCTGAAAGTTAGTCAAAATGTATTAAAATTAATCCAATCAAAAGATTACCTTATTTCCATTTTCTATTTATAAACATTTATTAACACAGCTTCAATACTACTTTATCATAAAGCAACAACATACAAATATATATTTTATTTACAGTTTGTTGTCTCTGGTTTCTGGCTTGGTCATCTTCTCTTCACTCTCTCCCTTCAATCCAGCATCTGCCTTCTCTCTCTCTCTGCCCCTTCCATCCACTGTCTGCTCTCTCTCTCCCTGCCCTCTCTGGGACGCAGACAGAGAGGGCAGGGAAGCCAAGCGGATGGAGAGGAGCGTGTCCGTCTACCCCTCTCTCTTCCTCCCTCCCTCCGGCGCAGGCAGCAGTCTTTTTCAGCGTTCCTGGCAGCGGTAGCGATGTACACGCTGCCTTCGGCTCTGCCCCAAAGCCTTCTCTTCAAGTTCCTGTTCCTGCATAGTTGGGAACAGGAACTTGAAGAGAAGGCTTCCGGGGCAGACCGAAGGCAGCGTGTACATCGCTACCGCTGTCAGGAACGCTGAAAAAGCTGAAGACTGTTGCCTGCACCGGAGGGAGGGAGGAAGAGAGGGGGTAAACGGAGTCATGATCTTGGACCTCGCCGGGGGGGGGGGGGGGGCAGTAGAAGGAAGATGGATGGAACTGGGAGGGGTGGGGAGCAGAGGGAAGATGGATGGTACTGGGAGGGGTGGGGAGCAGAGGGAAGGAGCAAGAGATGGATGGGACTGGGAGGGGTGGGGAGCAGAGGGATGGACCAGGAGATGGATGGGATTGGGAGAGGTCAGGCACAGCAGAAGGAAGGAGCAGAAGATGGATGGGACGGAGGGATGGTGAGCAGAGGGAAGGAACAGAAGATGGATTGGACTGGGAGGGGTGGGGAGCAGAGGGAAGGAGCAAGAGATGGTTGGGACTGGGAGGGGTGGGGAGCAGAGGGAAGGAGCAGGAGATGGTTGGGACTGGGAGGGGTGGGGAGCAGAGGGAAGGAGCAAGAGATGGATGTGACTGGGAGGGTGGGGAGCAGAGGGATGGACCAGGAGATGGATGGGACTGGCAGGGTGGGGAGCAGAGGGAAGGAGCAGAAGATGGATGGGACGGAGGGATGGTGAGCAGAGGGAAGGAACAGAAGATGGATGGGACTGGGAGGGGTGGGGAGCAGAGGGAAGGAGCAAGAGATGGATGTGACTGGGAGGGTGGGGAGCAGAGGGATGGACCAGGAGATGGATGGGACTGGCAGGGTGGGGAGCAGAGGGAAGGAGCAGAAGATGGATGGGACGGAGGGATGGTGAGCAGAGGGAAGGAACAGAAGATGGATGGGACTGGGAGGGGTGGGGAGCAGAGGGAAGGAGCAAGAGATGGATGTGACTGGGAGGGTGGGGAGCAGAGGGATGGACCAGGAGATGGATGGGACTGGCAGGGTGGGGAGCAGAGGGAAGGAGCAGAAGATGGATGGGACGGAGGGATGGTGAGCAGAGGGAAGGAACAGAAGATGGATGGGACTGGGAGGGGTGGGGAGCAGAGGGAAGGAGCAAGAGATGGATGGGACTGGGAGGGTGGGGAGCAGAGGGAAGCCTACTGGAAAGAAGACACTGCATAAAACAGAAGACACTGGGACCAAAGCGAATAGAAAAACTAAATGATCAGACAACAAAGGTAGATAAAAGTATTTTATTCATAAGTTATTAATTGAAATGTGTCAGCTTTTTGAAATGTGCATCTGTGATATTTTCCCTGTACATTTAAATTCCGTCCTCCTTATTAGCATATTCATTTGCATATGTATATATGCAAATGATATGCTAATATGCTCCGCCCATTCTTTGCCCCCCCCCCCCCCCCCAAAAAAAAAAAATGAAACAGTCAAATTACGCCTATGGAGTTGAGGGAAGGAAGGTGGAGACTGAGACTGGGGACTGTGGAGGAGAGGTAACAGTGGTACCAGTGGCCTGAAGGCTGCTGCAGCCCCGCTCTTGATTTTGTTGTTTGTGTTCGCTCCGGCCCAACAGAAGGAGCATTGTCCAGGAAATGGATACCAGGTGGAAGGGGGAACGGGAGGCAGGAGGTGATCAATGGAGAGAGTGGGGAGGAAATGATAGAGTGAAGACATTGGATGGAAGAGAGGGGTACAGAGAAAGAGAGAGATGAATGGAAACATGGGGAGAGAAAGAGGGGCAGTGGAAGAGGGGTAGAGAGAGAGAATGATGGGGAGAAAGGGGAGATCCTGGCTGGACAGATGTAAAGAGAAAGAGGGGAGATGCTGGATGAATGGAGTGAGAAAAAGGGGAAGACGCTGGAAGGATGGGAGCAGAAAGAGGGAAGACACTGGAAGGAAGGGTAGGGAGAGAAACAGGACAGACACTGGAAGGATGCGGAGAACCCTCATGATGAATAGAGAGAGAAACACTAGATGGAAAGAAGGAGATAGGGAGAGAGACAGTGGATGGAAGGATCACGAGAGGGGGTCTCTCTCTCTCTCTCTCACACTGGATGGAAGGATCGGGAGAGGGGGTAGTTGTGGGATGGAAGGATGAGGAGGAGAGAAAGAGGGAAGACGGATGAAAGGATGGGGAGAGAAAGAGAGAAGACTCTATATAGAAGGATAGGGAGAGAAAGAGTGGATATATATGAAAGGATGCAGAAAGAAAGGGTGAGACACTGGAAGGATGTGGAGAGAGAGAGGGGTCATGTTGAATAGAAAAGGGTAGAGAGATAGACACTGGATAGAAGGAAGGGGGAGAGAGGGAGACACTGGGTGGAAGTCTCAGGAGAGAGGGTAGATGGGTGTAAGGATGTGGAGAGAAAGGGATGGCGCAGGATGGAAGGGTAGGGATAGAAAGAGAGGAGACGCTGTATAGAATGATGCAGCAAGAAAGAGGGGAGACACTGGAAGGATGGGGAGAGAAAGAGGGGAGATGTTGGATGGAAAGGGGGAGAGGACAGAGTAGTAAAAGACTGGAGAATGAGGAAGGGGCATGGAGAGAACAAGGGTGAAGAAATGATGAAAAGCCATAGGTAGATTAAGTAATAAGAGGGAAATTAAAGTCTGGATAGAAAGAATTAATTAAACCAAGACAGAGTCAGAAAAATAAATTGAAGAAAACAAAGAAAAAGAAGAGAACAAAATTACAAATGGACAGGAAACTGTGTAAAGAGAGTTAAGAGAAGATAAAGGAGAGCAGAATCAATACACTGGGACCAACACAATCAGAAAAAGTATATGACTAGACAACAAACATACAGAAAATAATGTTATTTTTAATTTAGGATAAAGTGATGTGGTAGCTTTGTTAATAAAGGTTAATAAATGCAAATAAAACATAAAATAGAAATAAAGGTGATACCTTTATATTGGACTGATTTAACACTTGTTTCCTTGGGTCAGGATACCATAAGAGTATACCGACCTGACCTGAAGCAGGAAATGTTGGTCTTTGAAAGCTAATTGAAAAAGGTATTAGGCTAGTTGAATAAAAAGGTATTATCTTATTTTCTATTTTCAAGTGTCTGAACTGAGGATATGCGGTATCGCTGCCATCGGTGGTTGAAGAACAGTGTCAACTGTTGAACTGCTCAAATGGCACAGTATGGGGCTCATGCAGTGGACCTCTTCAGCTAGCGGTGCTTGGGTAGCTCTGCCAGTGATTCAACCAGTGCCATAATTTTGGAGTGGGTTTCAACTGAAGGGGGGGGGGGTCAAGGCCCCCTTGCGGTTATGTCCCTGGGTGGAACAGATGCTGGATAGTGGGTGGAAGAGAGTGAACTGAAACACTCCCTCGTACCATCTCTGCTGTCACTGGTGTAAACAAAATATTTTCTGGAATTGAGGTGTGTGAAGTGGGGGGGGGGGGGGAAGCCATGAGGTACAGTGGGCAAAACCAAGGCAGAGTGGGGTGGGGCTGGGGGGGGGGGGGCATGTACTAAAATATCCCTCTCAAAATTCAATTGGCAGCTCTGCCTGGGGGGGGGATAGAAACAAAGAAAATAAATTTCCCTTGTCTGCAGGGTTGCCAGATGGGCGGTTTTCCCGCCCAATTGGGCGGTTTTCCGCAACTCGCTGTGGGAAACTTTTGCCCGTGGCGGGTTGCGTTTTTTTTGGGCTTGGTTTTTTTTTCACGCGGGTTTTGGGCGGTTTTTTCGGCTGGCGGGAGGTGGGGCTAACGGCGACAGAGGCGGGGCGAGGTGACGTATGGGGTGGGGCTGATGACGGAAGGGGTGGGGCTAATGACAGCGGGGGCAGGGTTGATGACAGCGGGGGTGGGGGTGATGATGGAAGGGGCGGGGGTGATGTCGGGAGTGGGGTGTGTGTGGTTTTGGGCTGTTTTGGGTAGGAATTTTTTTTTTTATATGGCAACACTGCTTGTCTGTCCATTTTTAGATTTGTATGTTTACTTTATCAGGGGGTTGGTGGTTGAAAGGCTAGGATAGGGGAGGGCAGACTTATAAGGGGACTGTGCCAGAGCTGGTGATGGGAGGCGGGACTGGTGGTTGGGAGGCGGGAAATACTGCTGGACAGACTTATACGGTCTGTGCCCTGAAAAAGACAGGTACAAATCAAGGTAAGGTATACCCAAAAAGTAGCACATATGAGTTTATCGTGGGCAGACTAGATGGACCGTACAGGTCTTTTTCTGCCGTCATCTACTATGTTGTGAATGCTGGGGAACTGAGTTCAATTCCCACTTCAGGCACAGGCAGCTCCTTGTGACTCTGGACAAGTCACTTAACCCTCCATTGCCCCATGTAAGCCGCATTGAGCCTGCCATGAGTGGGAAAGCGGAAGTACAAATGGAATAAAAGAAATGCTAGGAAATAGAAAAGTTAGAGAAGACAATAATGTATCCCCCTCCAACAACTCCTATTATTACAAGTGTGAACTCGTAGTCTGTTTCGCTTTACTGCAGAGTTTATGTTCAAATTTTGTTTTAATTACAGGGTTAAATCAAATATTGCTGGTCTGCCTTTTTTTGTTGTAACCTCTGCTGAGTTTACAGACCATCTGCAGCAAGATATTTGTTGTAGGTTTCTGTAAAAAAACAAACAAACCCCAAAACGTGTTAGTAGTATGTAAATAAAATGATTATTGCTCTGCCTCCGAAAAGATATACGGTGTGTTGTTGTTGTTGTCGACGACGACGACGACATCATATATAGGCAAGCAGGTAACTAGACCTTTGAAAACCACCGAGTCAAATATACGCTCGAAGCAGGTTTCTCCTATCAGGGCAATGGCGACTGTGTTTAACCGTCACCAAGATTTTCAAGCAACAACAACAACATCAACATCAACATCATCATCGTCTGATGATGACGCGAGCGACGACTCCGTTCCCACACTTGACTCTAAACACCGTCGCGTGCTCAGCACGTGCGCCCTCAACTCTCGTCCATTGTAACCTTCCGCCTCGTTGTAGCCGATAACCAATACGAAATGTCTCCTGAGTTCAGAGCCTGGGAAAAAAAAAAGTAGAGGCTGGAACGTAAGACTGGAACAGTTCTTTTGTCCCAACAGTAAAGGAAGCGTTTGCAATTTGCGATGGATTCCTTTACGCCGACGTAGCGCAGTGATATCCCCGGCGGCGCGTGTTCTTTCTTTTGTGCCTTGCCTGAGCTGAAGGTTTCCAGAAGCTTCGATGGTAGTTGAAGACTGGAGCGCTCCGAATTCAAGGAATCCTCTCACGGGTTAATTGAATAGTATTAAAATCAAATCAGGTAGCGTTTGATCCAGTTTGTTTAAAATGTACATTATCCAGCAGCCACTATTTTATTGTCAACATATAAAAAAAATTTGAATCTTTAACTGTTATTTTTATTCTGCTAAATTTGAAAGATTGTACTTCTTGCATTGTAACTTACTACAATATTCTTGTAAGCCACTTTGAGCCTGCTATCAGTGGGAAAAGGTGCCATGCAAATGTGATAAATAAATAACATACCAATACACTCTATCATCCACACACACACACATTCTCATGTGTATGTGTGTGTGGATGATAGAGTGTATCGGTATGTTATCGATTTAATATGTAAAGATCCAATAAAGATTTGGTATGTTGACAATAAAATAGTGGCTGCTGGATAATGTACATTGTATGCTTGATGCAACCAGGATTTATTTTTGAACCTTGTTTATAAATATATATATATATTTTAGAAAGGCAGAGTCTGGCGTAAAAGAGGGAAATGCTTGCAAATATTTAAAGGTAGTTAGCAGTAGAAGAAGAAAGTGTTTGTATGTGCCATATAGAAAAAAGAAACAGAATATTCCAAGCTTTTAACTGGTAAGGGGGTCTGGGGTAAAAACCTCGGAGTACCACCTTAAAAACAAATTGCTATTTTATTGAGAGTGTTTAGAGTGCAGCAGCAGCTGTTCTTTTTCAGCACTCATACTCTTAATCCTGAAGCAGGGGCGTAGCTGCTATGGGGCCACGGGGTACAGTAGATTTGGCCCTGGACCCCCCTGCCAACGACCCTCTCGCCCCCCCCTTTCCCGCCGCCAACCCGCCGTCAACCTTCCGTCACCGTCTGTTTACCTTTGCTGGCGGGGGACCCCAACACCCACCAGCCGAAGTCTTCTTGCTTTGTTTGGTTTCTGAGTCAGTCTGACGTCCTGCATGTACAATGTGCAGGACGTTAGACTCACAGAAACAGAACAAAGCCTTGCGATCTGTGGGCGGGAGTCGTCTGCGGGCGGGCTACAGTTGTTGGAGGGTTCTGGCAGTGGCGGGCGGTGTCGGCAATGGCGGGGAGGGGGTTGGCTGCGGCGCCGGGGGGGGGGGGGTAAAATGTGCCCCCTCACCTCGGCTCTGGACCCCCCCTAACGGCGTAGTCCAGATACGCCCCTGTCCTGAAGGGCTAGAAGCACCTGGATCCAACACTGTTTTATCTCGGAAGAGCTGCATCTGCCTGGATCCAACACTCGCACACGCACTCTCTCTCTCTCTCTCTCTAATTAGACTTAATTTTACAGGTACTGGGAGGGAGGGAGGGACTGTCCCTAGTGGGCTCATGATCTAGTTAGTACATTGTTGGATCTGGGCCTAGCCAGTGTCAAGTGGAGCTGCAGAGGGTCTGTGCAACCCCTTACACACTCAATGTTATCTGGCAAAAATGTTTTCAGCACAAAACCTGCCCAAAAATAACACAAATTTAATGCAAATATGAATAAGGCAATTATGAATATTAATAAAGTATATATGAATATGAATGAGGTCAATCTAATATAATAATTTGCTCCTTCAACATTCAACGTCACTCTCCCGCAGTCAGTGATGACGGCTGTGAGAGAGAGAGTGGAAACAGAGATTAACCTAATTGGCTTCCTCGCTTACAGTGGACTACATAGGCTCACTTTCACTTCTGTCGATTAAACCTATTGGCTTTAGCAGCCAACAGAAGAGCTCCCGAGCCGGCCAACCTCCTGCTCTACTCTCCTCCCCCTCCTCATTCATAGCGCCTCTCCAAGTTACACGCCTACGCTCCCCTTCAAGTTCTAGGATGCCCCCCATGCTCCCCTTAAAGTTCCAGGACGCCCTCCCTCCCCTTCAAGTTGCAGGCCGCCACCGCCCCTTCCTTCCCCTTCCCTCTGAGTTCCATAATAAACAAAAAAAGCCACGAGCCTGCCTGATGCCACTAACGTGCTCAACAGTCGCCCTCCTGAAACAACCAACAGGCTTACAGAAAAAAAAACAAACAAACCAGCACGAGCCAGCCTAATGCCACTGCCCCTCGCAACTTCCTCCCTTCGGGCTTCCCGCTGTGGTTCAAGCCTGCCTGCCTGGCGAATTAGCCGCCCTCGCGAAAAGCAACAAAGAATAAATAAAAAACTTAAACGAAGCTCTTCTACGCTGCCACAACAACTGTTGGACAAGGTACAATTTACACAAAAAAAATCTACGTCCATAACACACAGTGACACACACACACACACACACACAGACACTCTCTCAAAATATCTCTCTCATACACTCTGTGACACACACACTCTCTCTCCACACATACCAGCGATAGGAAAAAACCCCCAGTTCTGCAAGCACCTGTGCCACCATAAAGACTGACTCCCCTATAAAGAAATTTAACTAAAAAAAAAAAAAAGAAAAGATGCCCTCACTCTCAATTTCTGTATCACTGACACCCTAGACAATAAAACATTCACTCTGTTTGTCATAGACACAGAGTCTAACAAGTCATACACACTATCTCTCTTTCTCTGACACACAGAGACACACAAGCCACCATCCATGCCTCCAACCCCCCCCCCCCCCCCCCGGGAGTTCCCAAGAAACACCTCTGTCACTAACACACACAGACACTCATTCAAACGCCCCTCCCAACCCCCCCCCCCCCCGCCACAAAAAATCCCCAACAAAACTCTGTCACACACACACACTCGCATATTCACTCTCTCTCTAGAGTCACTCTCACACACACTCTCTCAAACATACACACTTTGAGGAAAACCTTGGTAGCGCCCGTTTCATTTGTGTCAGAAACTGGCCTTTTTTACTAGTATGAATAGTAATAAGGTAACCACAATCATCATAAACAGAACCAGCAGCAGCAAAATCACAAATTAATAATCCATCCGTAAAAGGAGGAAGTTCCCACCACAAACCATATATCTGTTTTGATCTAGGCACATGAAAAAAAAAGATGTTTCTTCTCCCCCAGGTTTCAACTTAAAACATGTTTAATGTGGGATATAAATGTTGTAAATAACTAAATAGAAACTGAATGTTGAGGATCTGATTATCATAACATGTCTGTTTTAGTGGCCCTTTACCAGGAGAACCCCCCCATTTATTAAAGATACAACACGTGTCCCTATAACCAGCCTTTCCAAATGCCACACTGATAAGGATTTAATACAAACTACAAGTAACTCTATTACTTCCTCTGTGAATCCGTATGCTGCACAAACCGGAAAGTTTGAAAATATAAATCAGATTAAATAAAAATGCTACCAAGCACAACTTAGTTGTTTTTTTTTGTTTTAATTTTATTTAATCAATGTCATACAGAGCAAAGTTAAAACAGTCAGCACAATATCCATACGATTGTTGCGTAAATACTATGAACAAGAAGTGCCTCCATCTCAACAATTCAGTTACCAACTACAGTTCAGTATTTACTTTTTCCAAAAATAAATCCCCCCTCCCATTAACTCTTATGTACTACATTTACATCTCGCTCACACCCATTCTGTATTCACTCCATTCAGCCACACACCCTTCACCCTGCCACACCGGCTAGCCCCCCCCCCATTTTATGAAAGGGTAAACTATAACCCCCCCCCCCCCTTCCTTTGGTGTTCAACATCTCTAGGCAACTTGTCCAAAGCAGGGCATATTGTCTATTATCCAGTCGTTGAGATTTGGAGTATACCAGCTTCTCATACGTTCCCATTTCTCTAATTTTTATTGTCCAACAGTCATAGGGATGGTGTCCGATGTTGTCCAGAACTGCAAAATTGTCTTTTTGACCAACAGTGTTGACACATATACAAAACGTCTTAGTGGTTGTGTAAGGCCCTGTGCAACTAATAGGGCCAGATCTCCCAAAAGCAAAGTAGCATAATCCCACTCCATGTTCTTGCTTACCACCTTGTTTATCAGTTTAATCACCTCATTCCATATAGCTAGGCCTGGGCACTCCAGAAAGGCATGTAGTAGTGTCCCCCGCTCTTGTCGACACCTGCTACACCTATCTGATTCCCATAACCCCATCGCGTCCCCTTTTCCTTTCGATATGTACGCCCTATGAAGTTTTTTATATTGGGTTTCCTGTAAGTCTGTGGATTTGACCATTTCATATAGATTGGAAAAAAGTGCTCTAAACTGTGGGTAATCGTATTCCCTGCCAAGATCTTTGTTCCATTAGTGCAGCAACCTCTCCATATCTTCCCTGGGCAATGACATTTTTAGAATCTTATACCAGGTAGCCAATTTATTAATTGACCCGGGGACCCGCATGAGTAGGAGATCCAACTCACAATACTCCCATGACTGCCTAAAATGTTTCTTCAAGGTAGACAAATAGTGTCTCACCTGAAGAAAAGGTAACAGATGATTCCTTGTCATCAAGCAGATGAAGCCATTACGTATGGGTTATGTCCATCAACCAGCAGGGGAGATAGAGAGCACTCAAACTTTCACAGTGCCCTCTTGGCCAGCTAGCTCCACTGCCTCTTCAGTATTCTCTATCTCCCTTAGCAGGGTGGCTGCAGCTTGTTGGAGCTCCAGAAAAATCTGCCGGGAGGTGGTTCCTGGCTTGCCAGTTGTTAACCGGGGTGTTGGAGGCTATAGCAGCTTCACTTTAAAGGCACATAGGTTAGCCCTTTCCCTGCCTTACCCATACCTCTGTGGATGTGGACATATTGCCTTGCTTTCCCTGTCCTTACCCACCAACAGTGGATGCAGGCATATAGGTTCGCTCTTTCCATGCCTTTCCCACTCATCTGAGCCTCCGGAGTCTTCAATACCTCTGCTTTCCTCACAGCTTAAAAAAAAAAAAAGTCGCGTTGCGTTTTTAAACGCAGAGACGCTGGAACAGAAGTTTTTGACCTGATTTTCAGCAGGATCGTAGTTGTACACTAGATCCTTTGAGGTAAGAGTGTTTTCCAACTCCTCCGGGGTGGGCCCGCGATCGGGGCGATTTTGGTGCGAAACCGGCATTTTGGATTTTACCGCCGTTTTTCGGCGATGGCTGCGGACAGTGTAAAGCGCTGTTCCACTTGTGGAAATCAGCAACAGGGCTCTGTAAATCGTGCTGTACTGGCGTAGGAGCCGGCCCGAGCATGGCGAGCGATGTTTCTTCCCGCTCTGAGCTGGCAGCGGGCGCCATTTTGCTTACACCGCATGGCGCGGCCTCCGTGGACACGGAGAGACCTGAGCCGGGTGGGGCACCTCGAGATGAGGTTATTTCAGGAGTGGCTAGCACCGGACAGGATTTGGGTGCCCAGGGTGAGATTTTCTCTCCGGATTTTGTGCTTTTGCTGCATAAAGCATACATGATGAAAAGAGCCCTTCATCAAGGGTCGCCTGAGGCTCCTCTGATTGCCCCCCCGATGGATTCTGGCCTGGGACTGCCCAGTGAGGCTTTTTTCCCGGATGCTTGGCCTAAAGATAAGCGCAGAAGGGTTAATTCCCCTTCAGATTGTGGTGCACCTTTCCCCCCCCCCCCCCCCCCCCCCCCCCTGTGGTCGGGGTGTGAGGATTCGGAGAACTCTGACAGTCGTTCTTGGTCTGAGGAACCAGAGTCAGGTGTGGATTTACCACAGGATCTGGATGATCCCTCCGCGGTGAGGATTTTCCACGGTGATGAGCTGCCAGCGCTTATTTCAGATACCCTGCAGGCCCTCTCGATTGAAGATCCTGACAGTGGCATGGCCTCCTCGGGTAATCCCAGGATGGCTAGTACCAAGAAAGCTGCTCGGGCCTTCCCTTTGCATGACTCCATCCTAGAGCTTGTTTCGGCTCAGTGGGCTGACCCCGAGGGACCTTGAGAGTTTCCAGGGCTATGGGGCAGTTATACCCTCTGCGTGAGGGACATATGGCTCGTTTTCAAATGCCTACAGTGGATGCCCTAGTTACTGCGGTGACAAAGAGAACTACCCTCCCTGTTGAAGGAGGTGTTGCCCTGAAGGATGTTCAAGACCGTAGGCTGGAAACAGCATTGAAACGGTCCTTTGAAATTGCAGGTCTCACTGTTCGGGCGTCTGCATGCAGCTGTTATGCTGTGAGAGCCTGCCTAGCTTGGCTGCAACAGGCAGTGGCTCAGCCCGGAGATGGAGCGTAGCCCTTCTTGGATGTGGCTCCGCGGATGGAGGTGACCTTGTCCTTTCTGGCTGATGCCCTTTATGACCTTGCCAGAGCTTCGGCTAAACAAATGGCAGTAGCAGTGGCGGCTCGCCGTCGTCTGTGGCTACGACACTGGGCAGCGGACATGGCCTCTAAGCAAAGGTTGGTGAAATTGCCTTTTCAAGGACTTCTCCTATTTGGTGAGGAGTTGGAGAAAATTGTGAAAGGCCTGGGTGATCCAAAACCCCAGCGCTTGCCTGAAGATAGGCAGAGGCCTTCCTCTAAGGGCCAGGCGGTCCACTCCTCGAACAGACCTCGCTTCCGTGAAGCTAGAAGGTACCGCCCGGGGCGTTCTGCTGGGTTCACTTCACGTGCCCGTGGTCAGCAGAGGAACTCCTTTCGCTCGGACAAGCGTTCCGCAGCCGGTGGCTCAAGACCAGGAGTTCAGGGGCGACCCTCTCAATGATGGTGCGCCTGTCATCGGAGGATGGCTTTCCCTCTTTGTCGAGGAGTGGGCCAAGATTTCCTCAGATCAGTGGGTTCTGGACCTGATCAGAGATGGATACAGAATAGAATTTAACTCCCCAGTAAGAGACGTGTTTGTGGAGTCCCGATGCAGTTCTGCCGTCAAACGGGCGGCGGCAGTGGAGGAGACTTTACAAGGTCTGATTCAGTTAGGGGCAGTGACCCCGGTGCCTCCCGCCGAGCAAGGCTGCGGCCGATACTCCATCTACTTTGTGGTGCCGCGAAAAGGTGGGTCCTTTCGCCCTATTCTGGACTTAAAGAAGTGAACAAGTCCCTGAGAGTGCGGCATTTCCACATGGAATCCCTGCGCTCCGTCATTGCGGCGGTTCAGCCAGGAGAGTTTCTCACGTCTCTAGACCTGAAAGAAGCTTACTTGCACATACCGATTTGGCCCCCGCACCAGATGTTTCTGAGGTTTGCGGTGTTGGGAAAACATTTCCAGTTCAGGCCCTTGCCTTTTGGCCTCGCCACAGCTCCCCGAACCTTTTCGAAGGTAATGGTGGTAGTAGCTGCTTTTCTCAGGCGAGAAGGTATCAGGGTTCACCCGTACCTAGACGACTGGCTCATCAGAGCAGACTCTGCAACAGAGAGCTTACAAGCTACAGCCAGAGTGGTCTCAGTACTGCAATCTCTAGGCTGGGTCGTCAATATGGCCAAAAGTCACCTGTCCCCTTCACAATCTCTAGAGTTTTTGGGGGCCAGGTTCGACACAGTCTCGGGCTATGTGTTCCTACCCGAGCTAAAGCGGTGCAAGCTTCAGAATCAGGTCTGTCTGCTTCTGAGGATGCCCCGCCCGCGAGCTTGGGACTTTGTCCAGCTGCTGGGATCGATGACAGCCATGATGGAAGTGGTACCCTGGGCGAGAGCGCACCTGAGACCTCTACAGTATTCCCTACTCCGGAGATGGTCTCCTATTTCTCAGGATTACCAATGCAGACTTACTTGGCTCCCTGCGGCTCGTCTCAGCAGGAGTGGTGGCTCTCGGACAGCATGCTGCGGCGAGGAATGCCGCTGACGCTCCCCGTTTGGTGCCTAGTGGTAACAGATGCCAGCCTGAAGGGCTGGGGCGCACACTGTAAGGGGAAGCATGCCCAGGGTCTATGGACACCCGAGGAGTCGGAGTGGTCCATCAACCGCCTAGAGTTGAAAGCGGTGTTTCAGGCGCTTCTGGCCTTTCAAGTGACCCTGGAAGGATTGGCTGTCAGAGTGATGTCGGACAACACGACAACGGTGGCCTATATAAATCGACAAGGCGGAACAAGGTGCAGAGCACTAGCCGCGCAGGCCGAACTGATTTGCCACTGGGCCGAGCTGCATCTTCAGTGTCTGTCGGCAGCTCATATTGCAGGTCAGAGCAATGTGCAGGCCGATTATCTGAGCAGGCATCAGATCGATCCAGCAGAATGGAATCTGGCAGACGAAGTATTCCTGCATATCTGTGCCAAATGGGGCAAGCCCGTGATGGATCTAATGGCGACAAGTGCCAATACCAAAGTCCCGTGCTTCTTCAGCAGACGGAGAGATCCTCGCTCGGCGGGGTTGGCTGCCTTGGCTCAACCCTGGCCTCCGGGTCTACTTTATGTGTTTCCCCCATGGCCCTTGATAGGGTGCCTGCTCTTGCGGATTCGGCTGCACCCAGGAGAAGTGGTCCTCATCGCCCCGGATTGGCCAAGGAGACCTTGGTATGCAGACCTCCGACAGATGCTCCTGGAGGCTCCTCTGCCGTTACCTCTGGTACCGAACCTGTTGACTCAGGGACCGGTAGCCATGGAGGACGCCGGCCGCTTTGGTCTTACGGCATGGCTATTGAGAGGGCGCAATTGAGGGATAAAGGTTATTCCAATAAAGTTATTTCCACTCTCCTGCAAGCCCGCAAGCGGTCCACTTCCGTGGCTTATGCCAGGATTTGGTGCCTGTTTGAGTCTTGGTGTGCTTCCAGAGCCATTGCTCCAATGCGGGCTCCTGTCTCGCTGATTCTGGACTTTTTGCATGAAGGTGTACAAAAAGGCTTGGCTTATAATTCCCTGCGGGTGCAGGTGGCAGCGTTGGCCTCCCTTCGTGGTAAGGTGGAAGGCGTGTCTTTGGCTGCTCACCCAGATGTGGCACGGTTTCTTAGAGGGGTGCTTTGGCTCCGACCTCCAGTGCGAGCACCCTGTCCAGCTTGGAACCTGGGGCTAGTTTTGAAAACCCTGCAGGCATCTCCTTTTGAGCCGTTTCGGCGAGCATCGGAGAAAGATTTGACACTGAAGGCCGTTTTTTTGGTGGTCATTACCTCGGCGAGACGGGTGTCAGAGCTCCAGGCGCTGTCCTGTAGAGACCCATTTCTGCAATTTTCAGAGTCCGGAGTCACGGTTCGGACCGTGCCTTCCTTATGCCTAAGGTGGTTTCAGCCTTTCACCTAAACCAGCCTATTTTCTTGCCCTCTTTTTCAGAGGAAGAGTTTCCAGAATCTTTTGGGCAGCTGCACCTTTTGGATGTGCGCAGGACTCTGCTGCAGTATCTGCGAGTTACTAACTCTTTCAGGACTTCTGATCATCTGTTTGTTTTGCTATCCGGTTCTCGCAGAGGGTCTCCAGCATCTAAAGCCACCATTGCCCGCTGGCTGAAAGAAACTATCTTTTCAGCTTATCTGCTGGCCGGCAGGGTTCCGCCTGTAGCCTTTAAGGCACATTCTACTAGAGCGATTTCTTCCTCTTGTGCTGAAACTGGAGCACTCTCTCTTCAAGAGATATGCAGTGCAGCAACATGGGCTTCTAAGCTCTCTTTCGCCCGACATTAGAGGCTGGATGTGGCTGCCAGGAGGGATGGCGTTTTGGAGCACATGTGCTAGCACGTGGTGTGGCTTGTTCCCATCCTATTTAGGGATTGCTTTGTTACATCCCATACGTAATGGCTTCATCTGCTTGATGACAAGGAAGGGAAAATTAGGTTCTTACCATGATAATTTTCTTTCCTTTAGTCATAGCAGATGAAGCCATGAGCCCTCCCTGTATGATTGTCTGTATTGCAATGATTCTGATTTTAGGTGCTGTTCTTGTTTCCTGAAGTTATATTCCTTCCTTGGGGAGTCAGAAAACAGTCTTCAGGATTCTTGTTACAGTTATAGGAGGATGAGTTCATTCCCTCCAGTTCATGTTTTGGGAGGATGAGTTTATTCCCTCCTGGAGGATGCAAGTATTCCCTCCGTTTATACAAAGTGGAGGACGAGTTTATTCCCTCCAGGAGGATGAGTTCATTCCCTCCTTTTTTGAGTTTATGCCCTTGTTAAGGGGCCGTCGTTCGCTGTGAGGAAAGTTCATGTTATTCCCATTGCCGTTTGCCATACTGCTTTGGAAGCTTCAAATACTGAAGAGGCAGTGGAGCTAGCTGGTCATGAGTCACTGTGAAAAGTTGAGTGCTCTCTATCTCCCCCTGCTGGTTGATGGACACAACCCATACGTAATGGCTTCATCTGCTACGACTAAAGGAAAGAAAATTATCATGGTAAGAACCTAATTTTAATAATAAACATTAGGAAACTGGCATATCTGCAAGCTGTTATATATATATGTATGAATAGGAGGAAAAACCTCAAGAAGCACCTCTCTTCACTTAATTTAGCGAATGAAAGGGCTAGGGCTTCATCATTGGAAAAAAACTCCTATATTTCAAACAAATTATTTCATTTTATTTTTAGAATTACAAATGTTTTGACAAATATATATCTCTTGAAAACTCGAGAAGGAACTTAGCTTCTATCGGGCTCCTCTGTGATTAGAACCGTGGTTAACGTGAGCCTCCGTTTCGCCAGAGCTGCTTTACAACCTCCGGTCTAATATTCTGCCGAAAGAAGAAAATCGAGTTAAACAAAGCATTTCTTTTTTTCTTTTTTTTCAAAACAAACATCTTGTAACTTATTTCTTGACAGCTTACATTCTGTTCAGACTGCCGACGGACACATGAAGGGCAGCAAATAGATCAAACATGGCGGTATTTAAACATTTTCATGATGTCACACGCTGTTACAAATCCTCCAATAGAAGCTTAACAATAGGCGGAGTTAGCTTGGCATCTTGTCACAATCAATTCAATAAAAAAAAAAATCTCCATTCAAGTCAAAGAAAGTGGATCCATTCGATCTTACCATTCAATCCAAAAGGGAACATTGAATTCAACTTAAAAATCCACTGTTGTTCCTTTCTAAGCAGTCTCCGTCGTAAATCTTCTTCATTATAGAACTTATTAATCTGTTGCAATACAACCACTCTAAGAGATGCAAACGTATGAATTACTTCATTGCATTACGTTTGCTAGCTCATTATTATAAACCATAAAATTGTACTTCTTTGTCACCCTCTTATCTCTATGCATATCTTCCTGTCCCTTATCCACCCAGCTCTCCCTGTCTCTCACCTGACCCACCCTCATCCTATTAGACTGTCACTGAAATGCTTTGATGTTTCACTTACATATACTGTCATCTACCAACATTTGCTTATTTCCGATCTGATGAAGAAGGGCTACCTTCGAAAGCTGATAAAAAAATGTATTATGTTATGTCCAGTGAAAAAGGTATCATCTTATTTTCTTTTCCGTGTTTTATTTTGTTTTATTTCTATTGATTACCTTTAAAAGTGGGCTAACACGGCTACCACATCTCTCTACTCAAGATGGAAGCCTTTTAAGAAACCAAACCAAGCAGTATCATAGCGTCTGTGAGGGAAAAGTCTCAACTGTTACGGCAACAATCCCAGACTGTTTGTTGCACGTACAAAAAAGTCATCATCAACTTAAAAACCCCCATGTAACTTTTTAAATATAATTTTTTGTGTCTGATTATTGAAATTGTTCTCGTTTCAGTCAAATAACTGTAATAATCTATTCAATCACAGTTTCAAAGCACAAATGCACTTACCTTGCGGCTTTACACTCCAGCTTGCTAGATGATTCCAACGGTAATCTTCCTCAGGGAACCATACAGCAAGATATCTAATGTTAGCTAATGCTTGATGCTGGAGAATTCTTAGACTGACAAACCACAAGATATTGGTATTTAGCCTTTTAAGAAAGCAAATTGCTTTTAATTCTATATTTCTTCTTAATATGAAATTGATAAAGTTTTGTTGCTCCTTTTGTATGCGATTTATGCTGAGTCAACTTTGACCACCTCATGCCAGAGCTTATTTAGATTCACAATATACCTTTCCTGTTTTGCTTGGTAAATTTCCAGAGCTTTTCGGAGGCGTAGCCTAGTGGTTAGTGCAGTGGACTTTGATCCAGGGGAACTGGGTTCAGTTCCCACTGCAGCTCTTTGTGTTTCAGGGCAAGTCACTTAACCCTCCAATGCCCCAGGTACAAATATTTACCTGTATATACTATGTAAACCACTTTGGATGTAGTTGGAAAAACCACAGAAAGGCGGTTTATCAAGTCCCATTTCCCTTTCCCTTTTTATATGTTTAAACTGTTTTATTATTTTCAAATAATACATCATCATCAAATTATGTACAAGAATACAAACCCCCCTCATTCTTTCCACATACATGACATGAGATCCTAATCCCCCCTCCATCCCAAAGTCTCTCGTCACAGAAAAGCAAGGACAAATTGTTACCGGTATATCTTTTTATAGTCAGATCTGGGTTCTTATGACCTGGACAAACAGGGAAAAAGTGAACTACTCCTCTCCCCTCTTACAGTTGAAAGATGTTATTGTACGAGAGGACACCTTTAATTGAACTAGTTTGTTCAAAATTTAAACTCCTTCCTACTGGAGATAGGGTTTGTATGTGCAGTCCCATATAAGCAAAAAATCTCTTCTTGATTTCGGGGATGGTATGTGCCTCCCTTGCTTGCTTTTTGTTTATATTCAAATAGTATGCATATACCTTGTAAAACATTTGTTTTTCTGTATGTTTAAATTCCAGGTATCAAAATGGACAGTGTAATAGAAGAGAATGAATCTTTGCCACCAGACTCAAGGGAGATCCCATCATCACAAAATATGGAGGAGATTGTTACTTCTTTGGCACAAGCACACACTGAGGCTCAATCAGTGGCATCTGATACTGGTATCGCTCCTCAGATAGCACCCAGTGGGCTTGTTTCTTCCCGCCGTCCTTCTGTATCTTCTGGTGGGTCAGCTAGAGTCCTTTTGCCACCTATGACCTCTTCAAGGACACCATCTCTGTCTGAAGGTGGTTCACTTGCTGAACGCAGAATTTCCAAGTTTCAGCGTAGAGTTAGTGGAGTTCCAGGCATGCAGGAAGCACTGAAAGAAAAACAGGTTATTGTTCAATTATAACATTATTTTTTTTTTGTTGGCTGTGCAATTTATTTATTTAAAATATGTATTTCCAGCCGAAGTTAGAGTAGCCGGACCTCTGAGTAGGTATTAGTTATGCTTGTTATCTTTTGGTATAATCAAGGTATGCAAGGTGAACGTTATTAGTTGTATCTTCATTGAAACTGTTGGAAGCCAAAATATGGGAGGGGGGTGATGGGGGGAATGATGACGGTCTTTATCATGTTATTTCTACTTTGTATGTTTTGCTGATGGCATTCTGTTGCTTCTGTGTATAAATCCGTTTGTCATCAATAAAAATAGTTGGAACATAAAATATTTATTTCCTTAGCACTAGCAGCAGATGAATCCAGAAACTAGTGGGTTGTGATCATCTACCAGCAGTTGGTGATAGAGAACACTGAGCTCATAGCTACTGGTCATTCAGTATTTTCTATCTCCAGCAGGTGAGTAGATGGATCTTTCCCAGCTCTTGATTTCTTCTGCTGTTAGCTCCTGGCCTTTGGGGTTCAGTGTAGCTTGAGTGTGCAGCTGAATGGCACTGCCTTTTGGGGCTACATCTGGTCACTCCAGGTCCCTCCTCAACACAGCACCGTTTACTCTCCTTGCCTCTCACTTAAAAACAAACAAACAAAAAATCAGCCACAGCCAAGCCGGTTGATTGGGTTCACTCTAGGTCCCAGCTGTTGGTAGAGGCATTGATAGCTTGTAGTCGCGTTGGAGAGAGAAATGATTTCAACAGCTTTCTGATGTCAGGCAGGATCTCCAGGGGCTCCCCTTTCAGTGAGTGAACATTACTGTGTCAGTGGTCTTGTTCCCGGAGCGCTGTTGGGATTGAGGCAGTGCTTCTTCTGGTTGCAGAGCTTGTTGAGCGCTGCTCCTGCTGTGGGAAGCGGTGAGCAGCGTTGGGTCTTTGTCTTGGGGGCTGCACGGCTCTTGCAGAGCCAGAGGGAGCTGGTTCCTCAGAGGCTGTGGGGATTTCCCAAGCACCTGAAATGCGTTCCATTTCCCCTTCTACGGGTGGCATGTTGGCAGCCATTTTGAGCCAGGGGAGGAAATGATGTCACGATCCAAGGTGGAGGTCTAATTGAGGAGCTCCGCCGGGGCCGAAAATAAGTGGTGCTAAAAAGCTTACCCTCACGGCGAGTAAAGGATCGGGAGTGAAGAAGGACGTTCCTCTGGGCTATGCCACCAAAAAAACCATTGGAGTGCTTTCGCTACACGTCGAACTGGCGCAAAACAGCGGGCGAAGGGAAAGCGGGACCAGAGCTGAAGGGAACCAAGATGGCGACCTGCGGTAAGGGGCGAAGAAACGGCAGTGGCAGCCTGCATGCTGCAATCTGATGTAGCCGGGCTGCTCCAGGATTTAAAAGCAAACTTTGAGGGGATCAGGTTGGATGTCCAGAATGCCCTTAAAGAAATAAGAGCAGAGGTGCATGACTTAGGGTCCCGCGTGGGAGAAGTGGAAGAGGGGATGGTGGCCCTCCAGTCAGAAGTGGATTCGATGCGCAGGAAAGCAGCAGAGAAACGGGGAGCTGAGCCAGCTTAGAGACCAAGTGGAGGACCTCGAAAATAGGTCACGGCGTAACAACCTCAGGTTTAAGGGTATCCCTGAATTAGACATTTTTACCAACTGCGAGATTGTAATTAAAGAACTTTGCCAACATATCTTGTCTCTTGGGTCAGAAGCACATCCCCCGGAGATATGCATACAGCGGGCGCATAGAGCATTGGGACCCCGTGTAGCCCTTCAACCGAGAGATGTGGTGGTGTGCTTTCTGGATTTCCCGTTAAAAGAACAGATCCTGCGGCAAGCCAGGATGAGCAAGGAGATCGTATGGAAAAACTATAAAATAGAGGTTTTTCAGGACCTGGCCCGCTCCACGTTGGTGAATCGGGGAACATTTAAAGAAGTTACCCGATTTATGTGTGCTAGGGGGATCAAATATCGATGGCTGTTCCCCTTTGCAGTTTGGATCACTGTTGACGGCAAGTCTGTAAGCTCTTTGAGCAGGGACTGTCTTTCTTCTATGTTTGTTCAGCGCTGCGTATGCCTTGTAGCGCTATAGAAATGCTAAATAGTAGTAGTAGTAGTAGTAGTAGCAAGGTCACAACACCGGAGGAAGCGTGGTCGGCGTTGAGGGCCCTGGGCTGCAAAGAAGTTCCGGCACAGAGTCCAGACACGCGGGCTCAAGCAGTTCCTCGACGGGACTCTGCATGGCAAGTGGTGGTCGAGAGAGGCAAGAGTAAAGACAAACAAGCCTCCTAAAAGGTACACTGTTGGTGCCGTCACGCATATCAGGGAGAACATTGGTACACCATGTTCGACTATGGGACAAATTAAGATATAGAGTAAATTGGGACCAGCAAGCAAGGTGTGGAGATGGAGTGATAGAACTCTATGGAGGCATAGAACTCTCTCTTCTCCCTTGCTTTTGGCACCTAACCACCTTCCCCATTCCTGCTACCTACACTGACTACGTAGTCTGTTACCGTTAGATTGTAAGCTCTCTTGAGCAGGGACTGTCCCTCCCCGTGTTTAAACTTGTACAGCGCTGCGTAACCCTGGCAGCGCTATAGAAATGCTAAGTAGTAGTAGTAGTAGTAGGCATGAGCACTTCTTTTTCCTCTGAGGTGGAGGCAATAAAATTGTACGTTGTCACGGAATACAATGGCCTTTAGTGGGGGCGAAGAAGAAGATAGCAGAATGGAGGCAGTGGAAGACCTGTGGTGCTGCGGACGAAAGACCGTCCAGATGAGGAGGAGTTGGCCAGTCTCGAATTGAACTATAAAATGCTTGCTAAGGACTTGGAGTAAGACACAATGTGGTTACAAGTTGGGATGTTTTAGGGGGGACAGTAGATTGGTTTAGAGGGGAGTAGAGCTTGATAGGGGCAAGGGTGGTTTGAGGGAGGGAGGGATTAAAGGTATATTGGGAGGAGCGAGGAAGAGGGTGGGTAGTTCTAGGATAATATTGATTTAGGCCTCAGGGACAGTACGTCTAATTTCCTACTGTGGCTGATCTACTGTTTCAGGGATCAGCAAGGGGAGGGGGAGAGGGGAGGGAGGGTCGGGAGAGGGGTGGGACTTGGGGAAACATTAGAGGTGGGTTCTTGGAACGTAAATGGGCTTAACCATCAGGAGAAAATATGCAGAGTATTTAAAGAACTGAATAGGTTAAAATGGGATGTAACATTGCTTCAGGAGACGCACCTGAGACCGAGGGATGCGCATCTGTTACAGCGCAGGCCCTTTGGGGTGGTATTGATGCATCAGGGACGGGAACCCAGAAGGACTGGGGGGGGGGGGGGGTAGCTATCATGGTGCGACACACCTGCGGGCTGAACATACAGGAAGAATTTCGGGATTCGAGTGGTAGATGCGTGGGAATCAGGGGATTCTTACAAGATAAGGAAATTACTTTTATTAATATCTATGCTCCGAATGAAGGTCAGAAGCAGTTTTTTGACTTATTAAAGGGAGAACTTCAGGGTTTCATCAAAGGTCAAGTGATCATAGGGGGCGATTTCAATATTGCCCCTGATGCAGATCTGGATCACTCCAGAGGACGGGGTGGCGCAGGGGGTTCAGGATGTAAGGCTTTGCTGTCATTTCTGAAAGAATGCGAGGTGGTGGATGGATGGAGATTGTTACATGGGACACAAAGAAATTATACACACTATTCGCATGCTGCACAGTCATATGCCAGATTGGACAGTATCTGGGTGCATCGCAACAGTTGGCACATGTTAGAGGAGGCAGAGATAGAAACTTGCCAGGTATCTGATCATGCTCCTGTCTGGATTAGGCTCAAGGGGCTGGTAGGATGGAAGAGGGGAGGGATTTGGAAGCTAAATGAAACCCTATTTGGGGATGAAACAGTGAGAGAAGACGTCAGGAGAGCAATAAAGGAATATTACCAGTTTAATGATAATGGGGAAGTTTCGGATGGGTCTTTATGGGATGCAATGAAGGCAGTGGTGAGAGGAAAGTTTATTAAATGGGGGGCTCGGAAAAAGAGGGAAAGAGGTGGGAAGTCTCTGGAATTGCATACACGCTTAGTGCGCCTGGAGAAACAGCATAAAAGGCAGCCCACAAAGAAGGTGGGGGAAGAACTCAGGGAGGTACGGGGGGCACTGGCACAGTTGCAAATGATAGAGATCGAACACATGCAAACCAAATGGAAGCAGAAGATCTTTGAGTTTGCGAACAAATCCAGTGCGCTTCTGGCTCGTAGGTTAAGGGCGAAGCGGGTTAAGACTCTTATACAAAAATCTAACGGATGGAAGGGGTAGTTGGTATTATGCAGACACAGATATAGCTAAAAGCTTTAGGTCTTATATTTCAGTTTGTTTATTAATTTTCACTTTTAACAAGAATACACTTGTTTTGAAATACAGCAATAGTTGGTTAATCAGAAGTTAATAACTCTTCATATAAACAGTAAAGCAAGAGAAAGTATTAACATACTTTTCAAAATCTTATCAAACAGAATCTTCATGCTTCCTTAGACCCCATTTAAAATCATGAGGCAATCAGAGTTAGGGAAGAATTTTTCATATCTATACACAAAAGAAACTAGGTGGCGTAAATACTCCCATTTACTTTAACTATTTACAATTGCTTAGAATCTAGAAATGATTTTAGACTTTCTGGTGAATAAAAGGTATATTTAACCTGACCCAACCTAACTAAACATTTACACGGGTAAGCGAGGAAAAACAACCCACCTATCTCTAACGTTCTTACTTTCAGTGCTAAAAAAGCTTTCCTTCTCTGTTGGGTTGATTTTGTAACATCAGGGAAGATTTGTACTTTCACCCCACCAAAACGAATTTGTAAGTTTTTAAAATAGAGTCTCATAATATTGTTCAAGTCCTGTTCAAAAATGAAAGAAACTATCAAAGTTGACCGCTCTGCTTTTTCATCCACTGAAGACTCTAATATTGCTGAGATATTCTCAAGGTCTAAATTGGCGTGTAATTCATCTTGTTTTTTCCCTTTCTCTCCTTTGGGACTTGGGATATAATAAATCTTGTTTACAGGCGGCATTGCTTCCAGGGGCATTTTTAAGACTTCATTTAAGTATCTTTTAAACAAATCATAAGGATTAATCCCCGGGAGTTTGGGAAAATGCAATAAACGCAAGTTTAATCTTCTATTAAAGTTCTCAATTTGTTCCAACTTTCTTCGAATATCTGCATTGTCTTTAACCACACCAAATTTAAATTCTTGAAAAGAGTCTACTTTATTCTGGAGATCAGTTACTTTTTCAGCAATATCTGTTTTTAACTGGTCAACTTTAAAATTCAATTCTTGAAATTTTTTTTCAAAAGCACTCACTTCTCCTGATGTTCGTTGTAATGTCGCGTCCATTTTATTCAGCATTGTCCATATCATTGCCAGGTTTACCTCTTTCGATGTTCCTATTGATCTTTCTTCTGCTTTCGGCGACTGCTCCGACGTTTCCCGCCTCTCACTAGCAGTTTCGCCCGCAACACTTCCGGTAGGGCGTCCCTGTTCATCGGGCTCTGTCATAGACGCAGGGCATGGAGGTTTCACAATTGCAGGTGGAGAGAGAGATATTTTTTCGCCTTGCAGGGCTTCCGCTTCCCCAGAGAACCCTGCTAAAGGCTCCGTATCTCCTGTTGTATGGGAGACTGGCACAAAAAAGCGTTCGATAGCTTTAGGTCTTATTACGAACAGTTATATAAGGCGGGGGAGGATACGGATAGGGCAGGGATGGAGTCATTTCTCGACCAAGCCTTGAGGCAGCTGAGCGAGCGAGACTGGAATAGCCGATCAGATGGGGGGAAATGAAGGGGTAATCAAGAATCTCCCGAATGGGAAGGCCCCGGGATTGGACGGCTTCACCGCGCGATTCTATAAATGTTATACTGAAGAATTGGGACCCCAGCTCATTAGGCTAGGGAACGGGGTTTTGGAGGGACAGGATTTTGCGAATTCAATGATGGAGGCAGGGATTTCAGTGCTGTTAAAACCAGGTAAAGATCCCACTATTTGTGGTTCTTACCGCCCCATTTCTTTATTAAATATCGACGAAAAGATAGTGGCCAAAGTTCTGGCCAATAGGCTAGGACGGGTTTTACCGGGACTGATAGGAGAGGACCAGTCAGGATTCATTCCGGGTCGACAGGTGGGAGATAACATATGCCGTACCCTTCACCTACAGTGAGAGGCACAACAGAGACTCCTGGGGGCCCTGTTGCTAGCAATAGATGCTGAAAAAGCGTTTGATAGGGTAGATTGGGAGTTTCTGAGAGAGGTGATGCGGCGTATGGGTATCGGAGGGAACTTTTGCAGGTGGATAGCAGCCTTGTATAGAGCCCCAAGAGCTTGCATTCAGATTAATGGCCAATATACACCATTTTGAGCCAGGGATCAGAGCTGTCCGTGAAATGTTCTGACGCTTCTAGCACAGCCAGCCTATCTTCCACTTCTGCTATCCTGACATCGGGACGTGGAGGGAAGGGTTGGAGCCCTTTTCCTCCGAATTCATCTTGTCTTTGTACCGCACCTATCTTTTGAAGGTGTCGTGTTTACCTGTAGCCCTGGTGGGTGATCTTGCAGGGTTTCGGGGGGGAGGGGGATTCCGCTGCTAAAGGCAGCATTGTGACTCTGTTGGAAGCAGGTTTGGTAGTTCCCCTTCTCCCTCCCTATACCAAAAGGGCTCATTCAGACCCTTATATTTCCTCCCAGTCAGATGGAGACTTGGAGGAGGAGGACATTCTCCAAGAGGAGGTAGATGATCCGTTTGCGGTGCAGGCCTTCCAACGGGAGGAATTTGCATCTTTTATTACTAAGACCCTCCAGGTTTTATGGTTAAATCTTTTTATTGATAATAACATGACTTGTGCACAACTCAAACAAAATCACAATAACAACATGGCAGCACTTCAACTTGCATCACCTTACTCATTTACCTTTTTTCCCTCCCCTCCCCTTCCCTCCCCCCTCCCTTCTTAACCTCCCAGTCCAGTGGTATATTGTTCTATAAATCCTTGTGTACTGTACCATTGTTTACAGAATTACATATTTAGTATGGGTCCCTTTGCCGCTGCAGGCAGTGTCATTCAGAATGGAGTCCAAATCTTGCAATAGTCCTCCTCCTTAAAGCTAGACGTATGGTCTACCACTCTCCTCTCAAATCTCATTAAACAAATCATGTGGCACCTCCATTGTGATATTGCTGGTGTTTTATTTGTAATCCATTCGGCAGGTATTACTTTTTTGGCTATCATAGTTGCTCGAGTCACAAATCCCCGGTATCCCTCTGGGATTGGGGAAGCCAATCTGGGGCTCCCAAATAGCAAATGTATGTTATATCTCCATTCGTCTCCCCACATGCTAGAAACAGTCTATAATAGGGTTTTCCAAAATTTCACTATTTTAGGACAATGCCAAAACATATGCCCCAAAAGTACTCCAGGCGTTCCGCACTTGGGGCATGCCCCATCAGATGAAACTCCTAAGTGGAACGCTGTCTGTGGTGCAATAAAGAGGCGCATTACAAATTTATATTGTTGTTCCCAGAGGGCTGTCATTTTGCAGATTCCTCGTAGGGACAATATGTGAGTCTTAAGTAATTGACTGGAGATTTCACTCCCCAAATCCAAACTACAAACACGTGCCAGCTTATTATAGTCCGGTTCTTGCACCGTATCTCTAATATGTCTATGATGCATTTTTAACGGCACTTTATTTCGTGAATTCAAGGAGAAGGCGGAAGATATCTCTTCTTGTGCATCCTCAGTTAAGTCCTCCCATGCCAAGGTAGATAATGCTTCAGTTGGAGGTAATAATAAAAGTCTGATTGTGGGAGTGCAAAGGTGGTCCTAATATGTTGAAATGATTGAATGCGGCTGTCTTCTGTCAGTATCTGCAGTAAGTAAGTCAAGCCTTTTTTTTGCCAGCGCTGGAAGGCACTATGCAACTGCCCCGGAGGAAAGTGCGGGTTGCCACATAATGCTAAAAATGGAGTTGCCCGTGAGGAAAAATGATGTTGCTTGCAAACCCATCTCCATACTGCCTTTGCTGTTGGCAAGATATGCGTGCGTGCCAGCACTGGGGGTATCTGACCACCTCCGGTATGTAATAAACAACTAAAGTGCGTACCCGTCGTGAGTTTCTGTGCCTGTTGCCATGAACGCTGATGTTTTGCGGTACCAATCCATGATATGTCTCATACCACAGGCAATCGTAAGGTATCGTATACTCAAAAGTCCTAATCCGCCATACTCCTCTGAGATCTGGAGACCTTCAATTGACATTCGAGCTTTCCGCCCTTTCCACAGAAACCATTGCAATTGCTTATTCAGTTTTTTCTCATCTTCTGACTTAAGGAAGAGTGGTAGTGTCTGAAAAATATATAGCCATTTGGGCACAATCACCATATTATATAATGCAATCCTACCCATCAAAGATAATGGATAGTCTTGACACATTCGTAATTGTAACCGTGTTTTATGTAATAATGGAGCCACATTATTATTATATAGCTGTGTTAAATCCTGTGATAAATAGGTACCCAAATATTTAAGCTTCTTTTCTTCCCATGTCAAAGGAAAATCACTGCTCTCTGGGTCTCCTTCCCCCAGGTATACCACCAACCCGATTGATTTCTGTATATTTAATGAAAAGCCAGAAAGCTTGCCATAGTGTTCGATTACTTGTAAGATTTTCCCTAGTGCGACCTGGGGGTTGGCTGTAATCACTGCTAGGTCGTCTGCGAAGGCTAAGGTTTTAATCACCTCTCCTCCCACTTCTACCCCTGGGATCTCCCTCGCTAATTTCAAAGCTCGCAGCAATGGGTCTATAGATATCATGAATAGTAAAGGGGATAGGGGACATCCCTGTCTCGTGCCTCTCTTAATAGTAAACTTGGTTGTTTTGACACCATTCACTAGAATGGAAGCCTCCGGGTTTTTATACAGCGCTAGTATGGCTTGGTAAAAACAACCCTGGAACCCCATATATTTAAGTGTTGTGAATAGATATGTCCAACCTACTTTATCGAATGCTTTTTCAGCATCCAAGCTGTAAAGGCATGTCGGGATTTCTTGCTGTTGACTAGTTGCCATTGCCAATAGCAATTGTCTGACATTCTTTACCGTTTGACGATTCCTGACAAATCCCACTTGTTCTTCCCCAATCACCCTCGGGAGTATTGTAGCTAACCTATTGGCTAACAGCTTAGCTAATATTTTTATATCTACATTTGGTAGAGATATTGGTCTATATGACGCCGCTTGATCTTCGGGGCGTCTCGGCTTGGGGATTAGAGAGATTAGTGCAGTGTTTGCATATTGTGGAAATATACCTTCTTTGACAACTTGCTCGTAATAGTCGTGTATAGGCCCCAGGAATGAAACTGGCAATAATTTATAGAATTCTCCCGTATAGCCATCTGGGCCAGGCGCCGAACCCAGGGGTAGGGACTTGATAACCTCCTGGATCTCTTTTCCTTTTAATGGGCTAGCTAATTCCTTACTTTCCTGCTCTGTGAGTTTGGGGGCCCCTACCTGTGTTAGGAACTGCTCGATGGCTACTGGATGTGGGTTGCTCGGGCTATCATACATCTGTTTAAAGTATCTTCTAAAAATTTGGGCTATGTCCTCACTGTTTTTGCATAATTTCCCTGTGTCATCTCTAACCGTTGTTATGGGTTTCCATGTCCCCCAGGCAGTGGCGTAGCCAGACAGCCAACTTTGGGTGGGCCTGAGCACAAAGTGGGTAGGCACAAAATTTTCTCTCTCCCCCCTCTCCCCAAAATTGGCTGTCTGGCTATGCCACTGCCCCGACCCCCCCCCCCCCCAAACCACCCGCCAGCATGCTGCATGTTTTTCCCCTCCTTTTCCCTAGCCACCACTGGCATGCTGCAGATATTTCTCTTCCCTCCCTCCCCCCCTCCCCGCCACCTGCTGATTCCTTCCCCCAGGCACCACCTACCGGCATGCTGCAGGCTTTTTTCTCTTCCACCTCCCAGCCACCCGCCGGCACGCTGCAGGCCTTCTTTCCCCTCCCTCCCTCCCCTTCCATCTCTGTCGGGCAGCGCCAGCCTAACTCTACAGCAAAGCTGCACGGCACCAGGTCCGTCAGCATGCTGCCGCTACGCTGCTGCCCTCCCTTGTCATCTTTTGGCAGAGGTGTTAGTTCTGCAGCTGATCCACACAGCGCTAGGGCTGTCTGTACGCTGCTGCGACGTGCGACTGCTTCCTCTGCGCTGGCCCCGCCTCCTCAGAAAGAGTATCGGTGATATGTCGATATGACGAGATATTGATCACATTCAATTCTGTTTTCGTGTCATTCTTTTGGGACGAGCTCCTGACGTTATGTTGGCCACCTGTGTGGCCAATATGATTGGAGTGTCTAAAAAAGTAGCGCTACTGGCTCCGCTGGAATCTTGCCATGGTTCATCCCTAACTCTAGTAGATGTATCTATTTCTCCCTCCGAGGAGTCACTAGACGAATTGATAAAATTGACCCACCTGTTCTTTCTGCTTCTTCTAGTTTTATGCGTCTTATCCATCCATGGGTACACATATCTACGGGTGTAATCTTGTTCGTCCCTTTTAAATTTGGAGATCCAGAACAAATAGGATTATTTAAGAGAAGCATATCGACAACTAGAAGATCAAACTTTCTATCGGGAACTAACAGTAGATCCCACGATAGAGTTGTCGAAAGAGATTCATAGTTTATTGACCAAGGCACATTTGAAGGGTATCATTAATAACAAACAATATCGTTATTTGGACAGACAATTCCCTACGGTACCCGGTATATATTTTGTGCCCAAAATACATAAGGATTCTCTAAATCCCCCAGGTAGGCCAATAGTTAACGGTAGAGGTTCAGTTCTAGAGCCCCTATCTCAGTATTTAGATTGTCATCTTAATATGGAAGTACCCAAAATGAAATCCTACATTAGGGATTCTACTCACCTATTGCAGAAATTGGAATCAATGCAGATAGAAAGGGGGGAGCAGATCATACTAGCGACCTTAGACTTAGCAGCTCTGTATACAAACATTCCGCAGAGAGAAGCTGTTCAACTTATTAAACATCAAATATCATGTATGCAGTACTCCAATGTCAAAAGTGAATTTTTGATAAAAATAGCTGAGAAAGTAATTTTGAGCAATTATTTCACTTTTGAACAAAATTTTTTTATGCAAATTAAGGGAGTAGCTATGGGGGCCACGGTAGCCCCCTCAATAGCCAATTTATATATGGCCCAGTTTGAAAACCGACATGTGTTCCAGAGTAATTTTATGCCTTGTATCATTCAGTGGGTTCGATATAGATGATGTGCTGCTCATCTGGAAAGGTAACATTAATCAGAAGAGTTTTTGGTTCATGTAAACAGGTGTGATCACAACAACAAATTTACAGCACATATAGGGGTACACCAAGTGGATTTTTTGGATGTACGTATCCAATGGTGTAATGATACTTTTAGTACACAGGTGTTCCGTAAACCTACTGATCGGATTACCTTACTCCACTATACTAGCCATCATCCCACTTCTTTAAAGAATGGTATTCCCATTGGCCAATTTCTACAGATTTGTAGAAATTGTTCTGAAAAACAGGAATTTATAAAACAAGCAGGAGATATGAAAGAAAGATTCAGAGCCAGGGGCTATCTGAGTAAGGTGGTGCACAGAGCATTTAAAAGAGCATGCAACGTGCAGAGACAGTGGCTATTTGAAAAAGGTATTGATAGCCAAGATAGATGCATTACTTGCATTTTGCCATTTGTAACACAGTCTCATCAAGTAACACAAGCTATACGTAAACATTGGGGAATATCAGATATACATAAGATCTTTGAACAAGTTCCTCGCTTTACATATAAACGTGGCCAAAACCTGGGGAAAATTGAAACAACATAGATTGATTAGAGATACGACCCCTAGGGGGCATCATAAGTGTAAGGGTTGCACGTATTGTAAGTATGCTCTGGAGATTCAACAGATTGAGGTTCCTAATCAGAAGAGATTTAAATTATATCAGTTATGGTCCTATACGGACAGTGAATCAGCCTTTGTCATATATGTCATCAAATGTCCGTGCAACTTATTATATACTAGGAAAAAAGGCCCGTTTCTGAAACTAATGAAACGGGCGCTAGCAAGGTGTTTCCTCAGAGTGTGTATGTCTGAAACAGTGTGTGTGAGAGTGACTGTATGAGAGAGAGAGAGAGAGAGAGAGAGAGAGAGAGAGAGTGAATATGCGAGTGTGTGTGTGTGTGTGTGAGAGAGAGAGAGAGAGAAAGTGAGACTGAGTGTGTGTGTGAGAGAGAGAGAGTGTGTGTGAGAATGAGAGTGTGTGCCGGCAGGTCCCCCCTCCCCTCCCCTCACTCCCTCCCAGTTCCAGGGCCGTCCATCCGTCCGAGTTCCAGGGTCGTCGTCACCCCCCTCCCCCCCTCTTCCAGGGTCGTCCCTACCTCCCAGTTCCAGGTTTGGTCCCTACCTCCCAGTTCCATGTTTGGTCCCTCGCTCCCTACCTCCCAGTTCCAGGTTTGGTCCCTACCTCCCAGTTCCAGGTTTGGTCCCTCCCTCTCTCCCAGTTCCAAGTCCCCCACTCACTCCCTCCCTCCATCCCTCCGAGTTTCATGATGCCCCTTCCCTCTCTCCCTATTTCAAGGTTCCCCCCTCCCTCGCAGTTCCAGGGTCCTCTCTCCCTCCCAGTTCCAGACTCCTCCCTGACTTCTCTCCTATATTGCCCTCCCATCCAGCATCTCTCCCCACCAACCCCATGTCCACCATCAGTCGCTTTCTGTTCCCATCCATGCCCCTCCCCCTGAGGTGTCCAGTCGCCCCTGCCCCCGATATCGCTGATCACTGTTCCCCCCCCCCCATCTTACCGCCGTTTCAAAGTGGTGCACGCAGCAAGCCAGCCTAGCAGTTCGCTTCCTTTTGTGTCTTCTTCCCTCCTTGGGCCCCGCCCTCGTGTGACGTAACTTCCGCAAGGGCGGGACACAGGGAGGGAAGAAGACCCAAAGAGAAGCGATCATGTGGTGGAGTGCTGCGTGCAGAAGTTTGACAGGAATTTGAGAGGTGGTGTTCCTTCAATGCTGGGGGGCCTGTGCAGTTGGTAGACCGGGTGGGGGGCGGCTGAAGCAGCGAACTCGTGGGCGGAGTGGTGAGCTGGGTGGGTGAGCGAGCGATCGAGTGAGCGATCTGTGGGGGGGGGGTAGCAGCATTGTGGAAGGCTGGGTGTGAGTCTGTTTCCCTGGCTGGGGGCTGTTTTTTTGAGTGGCAGCGGGAGTGCCCGGGTGGAGCGGCGAACTGGTGGGCGGAGTGGTGAGCTGGGTGGATGAGCGAGCGAGCGAGCGAGCAACCTGGGGGGGGTTGCAGCATTGTGGATGGCTGGGTATGAGTCTGTTTCCGTGGCTGGGGGCTGTTTTTTTGAGTGGCAGCGGGAGTGCCTGGGTCGCTGTTTGCTTGGGGTGGTGGTGCAGGGTGGTATTGGTGGCTACCTGGGGTGGGTGTAGGGGTGAGGTGTGTGACGACCTTGGGGGGGGGGGGGCATTGCGAAGTGCAGATACTGCGCCTCCTACCTTCCAAAACGCACCTGCAATGCGATTGGGTGAGTGATTGCTCCGCCCCCGACGCCATAACGTTTGACGCGTGGGCGGGGCAGACACTCATGGATCTAAAAAGTGGTCTCAGCCGCCTCACTTTAGAATGTTGGGAAAGTGAGGCTTCATTAGAACGTTGGAGGTGCGTTTTATATAGAGAGATAGGGTGGACTTCCGGTTGGGGAATGGAGTAGAGAGGCGGAAGGTGAAGCTACTCCGGGACACGAAGTGATCCGCACTCGTAAACAGCGTCCTAAACGAGAATAAAGCGCTTATTTGAAAGCGGGAAGGAACCCTGCACGGGCGAGAGCCAAAAGTTGGAAATCGCGAGCCATGGCGGCGAAATTAGGGCGGAAAGAGCCCAAAGATCGAGCGCGCCCCGGTGAAAATAAAATGGCGGATAAAGGAGCGCCTGATTCGCCCTCGCCTAGTTCGCTATGGGCCGCGGAGATCACTGAGGAAGTGAAGGCGGCAGTGGAGCAGACGATCGATCATAAGCTGCAACTGATCTTAGATAAGCTGGACGGCATGGAGGAGAGGCAAACCACACTGATGACTGAGCTGCACGAGGTACAACAGCGAGTGGGGCAGGCAGAGGAGGAGATCCGGAAAGTAGCAGAAGAGCACCCGAAAATGACCCGTAGGTTGGGAGAGCTAGAAGCGAAACTGGAGGATCTTGAGAATCGCTCCAGGAGGAACAACCTGAGACTAGTGGGTCTCCCAGAGAGCTTGGGGGACAAAAATCTGAGTGCTTTCCTTGAAAAATGGTTGCCGGGAGCGTTGGAACAGCCAGATCTTGAAGGCAAGCTGAGAATAGAACGGGCACACCGGCTGGGACCCAGACGTGACAACGCAGAGAGACCACGGGTGACCATATTAAAGATCTTGAACTATGCTCACAAAATGGAGATTCTGCAGAGCCTGAGAGCAGGGAAGAAACTGGAATACCAGGGGAAAAAAATTTTATGTTTCCAAGACTATTCACAGAAAGTATCAACAGCCAGAAGGGACTTTGCCCCCATCTGCTCAGCTTTGTTTGATCTCAAATATAAGTTTAGTCTCCTATATCCAGCAAGACTGAAGGTGATTCACAATGGCCAAGCAGTCTTTTTTGAAACAGTGAGGGAGGCTAAAGATTTTGTGAATAAACTGACAGGAGCAAGCGGAGGAACGCCTGGAGAGAACAGTGGTTGAAGTGAACGCCAAATAGTGGATCGTGATGAAAAGCTGACAGAAAGATGGGGGTTAAAGACAGCAGAAACATGGAGGAGACTTTGCTTTGATTAATACACATGTTGATGGTGACTCGCCGTTGCGAGTCAAAAGGTCTTCTGGTTGTGGTTATGAGTAGACTGCTTACTGGTCAAGGACACCAGAGGGCGGCAGCCCTCAGAACAATAAGAGAGTGTCCTAATCCTGGGGACACGGAAGCTCACGTGCCATTGGGCATGATGGGGGTAAAGTATTCTAGGGGGGGAGAGGGGGGGGAAGGGCTCAATGGACAGAGGGGAGGGAGGATTAGGAAGCGAGGGGTAGGTCAAAGGAAGGCTAAGAAGAATGAGCGAATGTGGGTGAGTGAGAAGTATGTAAGGAAGATGTGGCTGTTTGATAATAAGGGTGGGCGAAATGTAGACAAAGAACTGAACCCGGGAGGTGGAGGCTGGGACACCTCCGGGGTGTATAAAAAATGGAAAGCAGAATTGGAATCACACACTAATATACAGGGATGACAACTTTAAAGATTGTGACTTGGAATGTGGGGGGCATTCACTCACCAATAAAGAGACAAAAAATATTGAAGGTCCTTAATGACCAGAAAGCGACAATAGCCCTCCTACAAGAAACGCATCTGACACACATAGAACATGAGAAACTAAAGAGATGGTGGGTGGGAGAGATCATAGATTCCCCGGCAGTAGGAGGGAAAGGAGGAGTGATAATTTTGATTCGTAAGGGACTGCATGTAAAAATACGGAAAACAGTAAAGGACACCAGAGGGCGGTATGTTCTGGTGGCCTTGGAAATAGAGAGGCAACCAATGTTGATATGCAACATATATGCACCTAATACCTTTGAGAAGGTGTTTTATAAGACGCTCTTGAGCAGAATGCAGGATATGGGAGAAAACCTCATAGTGATGGGTGGCGACTTCAACGAAGTCAGAGACCCGCTACTAGACAGATCAAGGCCGACGGGGAGGGAGCTGTCCAGGGGCCAGAGGGGATTGGGGGTACTAGAGGAGGCGCTGGATGTGATAGATGTCTGGAGAACCTTGCATCCATTGGAAAAAGATTACACGCATCTGTCTAGGGCCCACTCCACACTGTCCCGCATTGATTACATATTGATTGCAAGGGAATTGCTAACACAAGTGCACAGAGCTGAGATAGGACCAATAGCTGTCTCTGACCATGCCTGGGTGTCGATGGAGATGAGACTGGATAATAGCGCGCAGAGGACTTTCTCTTGGCGCTTCCCGACATATCTTTATCGAGATAGACAGTTTCAGCTGCAATTAAAGGCGAGATGGGAACAGTATCAAGGGGAAAATGAGGCCCATAGGAGTGATCCGGTCCTTTTTTGGGAAACCGCAAAAGCGGTTCTCCGAGGTGAGACAATAGCCTATAATAGTTTTCAAAAGAAAGTACGGAAACGAGAAGTACTGAGATGGGAGAAGAGGGTAACAACCTTAAGGAGAGAATATGGCCACACTCAGACACCAGAAGCGCGAGCCCGGTTGTTAGAGGCGCAGCAAACCTTAAATGAACTGCTGCAGCAGACAGCGCAAAAATCCGCAATGTACTACAAATATCAATTATATAAATTTGCTAACAAAGGTGGGAGATTCTTGGCTAGGCTACTGAAAAGACAGGCGGGGTCTAGAAAAGTGTTATCCCTAGCTAATAGCCAAAAAGAGTTGAAACACACGGATAGTGCGATAGCGGAGATCTTTAGGCATTTTTATGAACAGCTGTATAAGCTGCAAGCAGAGGTGGTGACCCCGAGTACAACATATCTGGATAGTGTGGAGATACCAAAGTTGGAAAATGCAGACCTAGAGATTTTAAATGCAGAAATATCAGAAGACGAAGTAGATTGGGTAGTGCAGCAGAGTTCCCTGGGGAAGACACCTGGGCCGGATGGCCTCAGTAATGAATTCTATAAATTACTTAGACCAGGAATTGGACGACAGCTAACAGAGGTATTTAATGAAGTGGTTAGAAGGGGGCAGATGCCTGAACATATGAATAAGGCTAATATTACGGTAATATTGAAGCCACATAAGCAGGCACACTTACCGGAATCTTACCGGCCTATCTCTTTGTTGAATTCGGAGACGAAATTTTTAGCTAAGATTCTGGCGAATAGACTGGCCCGGTTTCTGCCGACAATGCTGGAAGAATCGCAGGTGGGATTCGTGAAAGGTCGAAAAGTGGTTAGGAATCTGAGACGAATACTTGGGGCACTGGAAAGAGTAAGAGACGAAGGTTTGCCAGCCATGTTAATAAGCTTTGATGCCGAGAAGGCCTTTGACAGAGTGGACTGGGGCTTTTTGTTTGAGACCTTATCGGCCTATGGCATAAAAGGATTTTTCGAAAAAGCTGTAAAAACGTTATACACGGAACCTAAGGCGAGAATTAGTGTCAATGGGCTATTCTCCGACTGGTTTGATATAAAGCGGGGCACTAGGCAGGGATGTCCGCTTTCGCCGCTGCTGTTTGTATTGACCCTGGACCCGTTATTGAGGGAAATTAACAGCAATGTAGAGATCAAAGGAGTTCGGATCCTGGGTCAGGAATTTAAAACTGCAGCATTTGCAGATGATTTGCTGGCGCTGATAACCGAGCCGAAGAACTCATTGACCCGGTTGTTGGAAAGCATGGAGGAATACGGGGATTTTGCGGGTTTTAAATTGAACCTAGAGAAATCAGAAGCCCTAATAAGTGCTGGGGTAGATCCAGAGATTTGGACTAGGACAAAGATTCGACAGGCGCACATGGAATTTAAGTATTTGGGAGTGCAACTGTCGATGGATCCGGCAAATTTATATAAAAGTAATGTCCCTCGATTAATTGGGGAAACTAAAACACAACTAACAACCTGGGTTTCATTACCGCTATCTTTTCTTGGTAGGATTGATCTATATCGTATGGTCATATTCCCGAAATGGCTGTACATGTTGCAGATTTTACCTCTTAAACTGCTGGTTAGAGATCTGAAAATTCTGCAGAGGCACATAGCATGGTTTTGCTGGGCGGGGAAAAAATCGAAAATGAAGTGGAAGTATGTGTATGGGACTCAACGTGAAGGTGGATTAGGCATGCCTGATTTAAAAGATTATAACTGGGCATGCATGGCTAGACATTTAAGAGATTGGGTCTTGCACTCGACAACATACACTGACATAGGTTGGGAACAAGCTTTGTTTAGACCATGGTCTTTAAATTGCTTATTACACACTAGAAGAGTGAAGATACCAGCTCCTTTCCAAAATAGTGTGCTTTTACAACCTCTGCGATACGCCTGGAGGATGCTGTTGGGTCTCTGGGGGCAGGACCCAGAGGCCAGTGTGCTGTTACCGATAGTGGGGAATGTAGATTTCCCGGCGGGCAGGGAAAACCGAATCTTTAAGGACATGGAGAGACAGGGAGTGATGTTACTGGAGAGTTTTCTTCAAGTAGATGGGTCGCTGCTGACCTATGGGGAGTTTGAAAGGAGGTGCGCAGGCGGCTCACTGGCGAGATTGGCCTATTTACAACTGGAACACTACTTTAGAAGCTTGCCTAGACCTGCGATCACATTGGAGTTTGGGAAGAAGATTAGGGATTTTCTGCAAGGGGATGCATTAGGGCAAACATCAATCTCCTGGTTTCACAAGGCGCTGAAGGATCTAAAACCCCCCAAAGATGTCAAGGAGGTAGTGGGGAGATGGGAACAGGAGCTGGGAAGTTCATTTGCTATAGAGACAGTAATCATAGCACTAAAAGGGATGACAGGAGTAGTGCATAGTGCTGAACTGCAAGAATGTCATTTTAGAACAATACATAGAGCATACTTCTCTGGCAAGCAAGCATGGCATGCAGGGATAGTGGAGGCCGATAGATGCGGGAAGTGTGGAGCGGCAATGCCTTCTTTGGCACATGGGTTATGGCAGTGTCAGCGAATTCGGGGTTTCTGGACAGCTCTTGCCCGGTTTGTGTCGAGGGTTCTGAAGTGTAGAATACAGTTCACTTTTGAACGAATCATGTTTAGCTCGCCAAGAGTATGGGCACGGGGTACAAAAGAAGAGAAGCTATTTCTGAGTAAGTCTTGCATTCTGGGGAAGAAATGCATATTGAATCATTGGATAAAGGACATACCGCCCTCCTATTGGTATTGGAGGAATAAATTGCACGCGCTTATGATGTGGGAAGCCAGAGGTGCGCGATTTACCCCCAAAAGAAGGAAGCATTTCATAAACATTTGGACTGCATACCTGAATGTTGTAGCGCCCAGAGTTAGAAGTCAGGTATTGAATGAGTTGGAATGAATGGGAATGAATGTGGAGCAAGAGAGAATGATGAGTAGGGAGAAGTACTGGGGGGGGGGGGGGAGAGGGAGGGGAGGGAGGGAAGAGGAGGGGGGACGATGCTGAGACATGCACCGCCGACATTTGACCATATGGGAATGGCTTTAGTCTGCTAAGGATATTGATGTGAACAATAAAGCTGTATGACTCATGTAAAAGGTGGAGATGGTAGATGAAGGGCTATGAGAAACAAAGCCCTGGGCAGTAGGTCGTGCTTATAAGCTACTGCCTCATGAGGAAGAATGTTCTTAATCCCAATGTCTTGAACGAATGCCCTATGGATGGTAGCACTGTTTGAACCTGGCTTGAACATAGCTGGAAGGGAAGGGGGGGAAGGGGGGGGGGAAGAGTGGATGGGAGGGGGACGGGGGGAGGGAGGGGGGGGGAAAATAAAGAAAATGTTCACAAGCTGATTTGAACTAGCATATTGTTACTTGGTTGAATATCTCTCAGTGTATAACATGTTTAACTGTTGTTGTTCTTAATAAAAAAGATTTAAACATATATAGAGAGATAGGTCAAACAGTAAAAAAGGTTAAATATAGAAAAGCACAGCATCTTAGCAACATTAGATTGTTGAAAATGGATACACCAATAGTTAAGCATTGGCACGATACACAGCATAAGGTAGAAGATCTTAAATTTGCTGTATTGATGCAAATGGATTTAAGTAAAGGGAATGTTCTATATAGAATGATGCAGGCTGAACAAAGGTTGATACATGATTGGAGCACAGTGACCCCTACAGGATTAAACAAAGAAGTGGAGTGGGGTAATCTATAAAATTGGCTACAGCGGGGATGCCTGTGTTGTTTCCTGCGCTGAGGAGGTTGCATTTGCGACGTCATTTCCGGCATCCTGTGGAGGTGTCCATCTTGGCAAAAGCCTTTAGTTAAGTGAATTGCTGCTTTAAGGTGAGAAAAGAAATGTACAAAACATATCCACAAAAGTGGGAATGGGTTAGGTAAACCTTAGCACTGTTATTCTTGTTTTGTTTATTGTGTGCAGTGTGAAGCCCCTGAAGACGCCTAGTGCAAAACGCGTTGGGCTGGAAAGAACTGAGCTGTTTACTTTAAGTGGTGGAAAACCTGACTCTACGGGGACTATGTAAACTGCGGAATGTGATTCTAAGATAGATGGGGTCTAGTTACATCGCTCACAAATACATCAAAGAGACACGCTGTTTGAGTAGCGGTTTCTTAAGAGACTTGGGAGCTTTGAGCTGACAATACATCTGGAATGTGAATAACAAAGACTTGTGTTTAAGTTACGGGTAATAGGGAAAACGTTGTTGAGCAGAATGTATTAGACCAGTCTTGTTTAAAGAAGTGAGAATGAATGAGAGTATGAATGAGATATATTAATGAAAATTGTGTTATTAAATTGATGCTGTACATAATTTTGAACAAACAAGAAACAGTACGTACAATGTTTAAGTAGGAGGAAGAAAGTAAATAAATTGTTTAGATAAGAATTTTGTGGAAGTTAAGGACTGATACTGTGAGTGACAGACATTTTTTTTAGAGAAGATCTGGCCCAAGGACACCATAGAGATTCTGCCACGATTTCAGACTCCCACACATGGACCCCCACAGATACAGAACGTGTTCAGATCGAGGGGGACATGGAGAGGGAGGGGGAGAGGGACAGGATGTCCATATATACCAGCCAACAGGGAGCAACGTCGAGACAGCTGGAGGTAGACATTCCATGTCATCCTCTGTTTCATCATCAGCCGTTGCCTGCTTGTAGGTGCATATCTCGACATCAGTGCTGTCGTCAGCTGTTTGTTGATCGTAATCAACAGCTTTGAGTAGTGATGAAACTCCTCTTCAGTAACACCTGCTGGGATGTCAATATCCTGTTCATCTGACATGTTTGCAACAGCTGCATCTGTTTCGTCCCTCTCCACATCCTTAACAAAGGTTGCCTGCTTGTAGCAGTTCACAATGGTTGCCTGTGTAACATGATTCCAGGCTTCTTTCTGCATACGTAGGGAATCCAACAGTGATAGATTATGAGCCAGTGCAACAGCACGTTTATCCATGCCAGTCTGGTCATCCATAACACTTATCAGACGACGTAGCACAAGAGCCCGATAATGTTGTTTGAAATTGGCTATTATGCCCTGATCCATAGGTTGGATCAGAGAGGTAGTGTTTGGTGGCCGAAGTACGGCATGCAGTTAAACAGAGCATGCGCTTATCCGACGTGCACTTAAATGGAGTGCACTGTACTTTGAAAGTTTATACCCGTACGTGTGTGATGAGATCCCAGAATTAGAACTTGCTTGAGATACTATACCTTTTGTCAAGTGAGACTAGATATATTTAGAGAGAAGATGTTTATGATTGCAGCAACTAAATTGTGGAATAGCTTGCTGCAGCAACTGCGTGATGCTCAATTAGCTCTTGCTTTTAGGAAACAGTTAAAAGCCTCTTTTTCAACAAGCTTTTTGATGCTGTATGATTCAGTTTTGCTGATTAGGAGGAATTATTAATTTTTTTGCGATGTTTTTATTGTGAATGTCACTATTGAAGTGTCTGTTTTGATACTATTATGATTGTCATTTGGTAAATCGCTTAGAATAGTAGATGGGGTGGCTTATAAATGTTTTATGGAAATAAATAAAGTAGGCGTCCACGGTTATGTACTAATTACTTATGCAAGTCCTTAGAATAATGATATATATGTGCATATGTTCACTTATTGATGCCTATATGCCAAAATTCTGCCTATTCTGTAAATAGCATATATTGTACAGGTAGATGTACACATAGACAAAGCTGATGATAAACTAACAAGTTTTATGCATATCTCTAGCATTTAGGTGCATACACTTATGCCTGCTCTTTGGTTTGGTTGTGCGCATTTATAGGTGCATGATTTTCACTGTTATGATAGTATTCTATAAAGGGAAGTAAATGCCTACATTCTTTTATAGAATGAGCTCCTACCAGGTGCCAGGGGCGTAGCCAGACACCCAATTTTGGGTGGGCCTGGGCCCAAGATGGGTGGGCAGAAGAACTCCGCCTTGTCCCACAAGTGATTTGGTCTCTCCCTCTCTCGCCTGCATGCCATATGGTCTCTCAAACATCCCCCCTCCCTCGCATAAATAGCAGATTTTCATCGGCAGCAAGCAGCAACTAATACACACTGCTCATGTTGACCGCACAGCTTTCCCTCTGATGCAACTTCCTGTTTCCGCATAGGTGGGAATACGTCATAGGGAAGGCTGTGGGGCCAGTGCGAGCAGTATGTATCAGTCGCTGCTTGCTGCAGACAAAGATTTGCTATTTACAAGGTGTGCAGGAGGTACAGTTGTTGGGAATTTTCGGCTGGTGGGGCTTGGGGATCTCTGTCAGCCACATCATAGGTGTGCTGCTACTGGGTGGGCCTGAGCCCAAAGTGGGTGGGCCTGGGCCCACCCAAGCCCACCCTTGGCTACGCCACTGCCAGGTGCCCTCTGGGCATCTGTTTATAGGTGCCCAGTGCAGTGCTATGGCTGAATTTTGGGGCCATTATCAGTGTGTAGATTTAATGAAAAACATTTTATAATGATACTGTTTTAATATGTAAGTAATTGTATGTTTCAGGCAAGAAGCAAAGAAGCAAGGGAACTTCGAAAATCCAAAATTGATGCTGTATATAGGTATATGTTTGAAGTTTTAGCTGGCAAACTTGGGATGGACCCAGCAGAAGTGGAGGAATGGATTCTGGATATTCCATCAGTAAGTTAGAATGTATTTTTAAGTACAATACAATACAGTAGCGGTTTTATATTTCACTGTTACTCAACAAATTTTGTTCAGTGCGGATTACGTAAGAAGACACCATGGTATATTGGAAATTACAATTGCTTAGCATCAATAGCAGATGAATCCAGGAACTAGTGGGATGTGTCCATCTACTAGCAGGTGGAGATAGAGATCACTGACTTTCATTCTAGTGATATAGGACAGATAGCTCCTCCCAAAGCCTGAATAACTCTATCACAGTTAGGGGTGCTCCTGGACTTGTTCTCCTGGGCAGTTGAGCATGGGGGTGCTGTAGCTATTTGGTGCCAGTGTTAGGGGGCATACCTGGTCATCTTAGGTCCTTCCCCCACTCCGGTTATCCCCCTGCCCTTGGGCTGTGGTTCTCTTCCTTGAGCCTGTTCCACTGCTTCATTTGGCTTTCCTCCACCGAAAAAAAGAAAAAAAATTCTGATGTGAAGGGTAAGGGTCAAATTGTTGAGTCCTATCAGGAGGAGTCATTTTCTCTGCTCCCAGCATTTTGATAGCCTGTGGCACTCCACTTTTCACCCTCCTCCATTGAGAGAAATTACCATTTAACCCTACCCTCTGTTTTCTGTCCAATAACCAATCCCTAATTCACACCAGAACCTTGCCTCCTATCCTATGACTTTAATTTTCTCAGGAGTCTCTCATGAGGAACTTTATCAAAAGCTTTCTGAAAATCTAGATACACTACATCAACTGGCTCACCTTTATCCACATGTTTATTCACGCCTTCAAAGAAGTGAAGCAGATTGGTGAGACAAGACTGAACCCATGATGACTCTCTCCCATTAAACCATGTTCCTCAGCGACCCTCCAGACTGGTCAAGACGCTTGGGTTATGTACTCCTACCAGCAGAAGGAGACTGAGAAACACTGACCTTTGGATACTGTATATATAACTTGTGCAGAACACCAACTAGCCAGTATTTTCTCAGTCTCAGCAGAGGTAGAAGTACAGCCTGTGCAGTCTTTACTAGTCTGGTGAGGTAGTGTAAAAAAAAGGGGGGGGGACTTATAATTGGGAATTTTCCTGTTATTTCAGAAGCCTGTGCGTGGTTAAAAAAAAAAAAGAGACTTTAAGTGCTTCGGGGGTGTGGGTCCGGTGGGGCCCAGTCTTCCCCTTGGGGTGTTAAACCTGCTAGTCGGGTCCCTCCCCCTGTGCTGCTCTCTCTGGTAGTGGCAGCTTTGTGCCTCGGCTCCTGTGTCAGCACGGGAGCCTTGAGTGCCTTACAATCAGCAGCTGTCAGGCTCCCTGTTACTTGTTTAAAAAAAAAAAAAAATATATATATATATATAAATAATTCGGAACGAAAGAGCAGTTCCGTTTCAGTTCGGCTGGCCGGAGAAGCAGTGCTGTTATTCTTGGTGGGAGGGAGGTCTGTGTTTCAGTGCAGGGGTTCGTCTCTCCCTCCGGTTCGGGGATGTCTGCTGCTAGGCTGTTCTGTTGCTGTGTGTGCTCGCGCCGGGGAATAGAGGCACCGGGAGGTCACTGTCTGCTCTGCGGGGAGCCGAAGCAGGTGTCCGCAGCTCCCCCCAAGTTGATAGCGGAAGTCCCGGTGGTGTCTGCGGCCCCTGTGGGATCGGGCTTGCAGGCGGTAGTGTCGGCCGCGGGTTCTGTTTCAGCGGGAACAGCCTTCACTTTGAATTCTTCCTGCCCTGTGGAACCTTCTGTTTTTGGGCCTGGGTCTCCCTTCTTTAGTCAGACGTTGGTAAATGAAGGACCGGGGGGGTTGGCTTTCCCCCAGATTTTGTTTGGATGCTATATCAGGCCTGGAAATTGGGACCGCCCCCCCCCCCCCCCAGTTGGATTCTACAGCAGGAGAGGGCAGTCCCCTTCTATCTAAAAGACCCCATTTAGAGTGGACAGAGGAGGTGGATTGGTATTTACCTACAGACTCTGAAGGTCCTCTCAGTGACATTGGAGGGGCCGATATTTTTCAGGGCTCTGAGGAGCCGGATTGCGTGATCCCTGGGGAGGATCCCTCAGTGGTCCGAATATCTGATGGAGATGAGGTTGCAGAGCTTATAGATCAGGTGACCTTTACTCAGGCAGAGATTCCCATGGGAGAGTGAAAATATTTTAATTTACTTAGACCTCGCTAGCTCCCAGACACTGGGACTCTGTAAATATGAGAACGTAGTTCTCCAAAAGTTTATTAGTTACTTACCAAAAGATTAACACAGATATCATCACAGAGCATTTTCTCAGATTGGGAGAGCAGAGCTCTGTGCCACATCAGGTGCTGTCACCATTTAGTATAGTCTCCCCACCAATACCCCAGCTACCAGCCTTTAAATACATTTCCTTAGCGTCCCTCCGGACCGGACCAGGATTGGACTGATGGGTTGTGCTCGCCTACCAGCAGGTGGAGACTGAGAAAAACTCTGACTCTTGAGAGCCAATAGGAGCCCTGGCCATGTGACCTTAGCCTCAGTATTTTCTCAGTCTCCCAGCAGGTAGGAAGTGAGCCCTTTAGTCTCTCTCTATCTCTTTCTCTTTTAGAGGTTCATAATTACAACAACAATAATACTACCTCTTCTTCTGTGCCTAGGAATTCTCTATTAGACGCTGGGCAGGTAGGAATTTCTTTTCCTTTCTTTTACAGCCTCTGGGGGTGTTAAACTCGGGTGTCCCCGGGTCCCTCCCCCCTTCCTCCCCATCTCCCATATGTAGCTGGGAAGGGCTACCCTTTGTTTAGAAAGGTGTATGTCTTTGGGAGAGGCAGCCACTCTAGAAAGTCACAATTTTAATGAGCAAGCTCAACTGTTTAAAAAAAAAAAAAAAAAAAAATGTATACCCAGGCTGTTAACGAGCAGGCAGCTCTGTGCTAGTCTACTTCTCTTCAGCACTGTCTTTTCTAACTCGGAAAAAAAAAAAAAAAAAAAAAAAAAAAAAGAAACTTAAGAGAATATTTCTCTTTGGGGATTGTACTTTAAAAGAGTTAAAACAAATAGAAGGAAATTACGAGAAGCCCTTTTTTCTTTCCCCAGATTTTTCCTGGCAGTCAGCTCGGTTGTGATTTATTATGCTTGCGGAGTTTTTTTCTTTTCTAGTTCAGCTGTGAAAATAAATAAATAAATAAATAAATAAAAGATTGGAACAATTCAGTGTTTTAGACTTTAAAGGGCGATTTTTTTATTTTCACAATTATGTTCCTCCGTTTTCTGGCGTTTTAGTAGCTGTGATTTGAAATTGAAAAAAAAAAAAAAAAAAAAATGGCGCGAACCGCTTCGGCGCGCGCCCGCTCTTCTCCGATCGGTTTGAAAAGCTCAGGATGTGCTGCGCTGTCTATTAGCGTCGGAGGAGAAGCTAAAGCATGTTTTTGCTCGGCACTGGAGGGTAACTTTTTTCTTCCTCTACCAGCGGCAGCGATTTCCGGCTTCTTCGTTTGCGATCGCATCTCCTTTCATGTCCTCCGTGTTTTTTCTTCTTTGATCCTCGTTCTTTTACTTTGGGCGCGCTAGGTAGCCATGTTTGCCTCCAGCTGCAGTTCCCTTTACGAGGCAGCGTTTCTCCGGTTCGGTTTTGTTTTTCTCGGGAGTGTAGAAGGAAACGGAGATGTTGTTTCTGGGGTAGTCTGGGGATTTGCAGCAGACGGGTATTTCCCTCGGGTCTTTTCTTCTTTGGCCCAGGGTCTGGCCATGGGTCAATGACTGCTTCTCTATACTATATGTTACATAAAGACTTATGTGGGCTCTTTGGAGCAGGGATTGTCTTTCTGTGTGAGGTGTTCTGCGCTGCGGGCATCTGGTACCGCTATACAAATGTTAATAATAATTATAATAATATTTTGCTTGTCCCTTATGTTCTTAATGTCAGGTCACCCTTTAGGAGATACCTGTATGTTTTGGTGTCGATATCTTTTGTATTTGGCCAGACTGTTTGATATTTGTGTGTGAGTAGATAGCGCACAGTGAGGACCTCTTTCACAGTATTTTTGCCTTTTCTCATGTCAGGTATCTGATTTTTGTGGCAATTCAGGTAGCTGCTCTTGCTACAGTCCTGTCTACCAAGCTCCCAATCACTCAGCTGCCTTAGCAGGCATGCTTTATTCATGTCTTCCCTTCTTTTCCAACTGCCTTGAAGCCTCTCATATTTCATTTTAGCTTTCTTCTGCTTTTTACAGGGCATATGGTCACTTAGAGAATAAAGTCATCCTTTCACTTAAAGATAGTGGACGGTCCTCAAACCATCTACTCGTGTTTGTCTCTACTCTATCAGTTCAGCATTGGCAGATTATAAACATCCTGGTTTGGTCCAGTATGCCTATATATACCATCTGCTATCTCTTCCTCTTCCTTAGAGACCTGATGTTATATCAAGCTTTCTTGAATTCAGATACAGTCTTGTCTACACTGCCTTCACCAAGTGGCTGTGGCACAACTTCACTTTTTTCGTTACAGGTAATTTCCAAGTTTGTCCTTTTTCATTTTCATTCTATGCGCCTTCACTCCAGAGTGTTCTTTCAATTGGAAGGGGATTCAATCACTTCCTGTGTATTTAGGCCATAGGTACATAAGTATGGTTATGCTGGGTAAGGACTAAAGTCCATCAAGTCCAGCATTCATATCTAATGGGCATAGGTACATAAGTTTTGCCATTCTGGGGAAGCTCAAATGTCCACCTTTCTACAGCCAGAACAGCATTAAAAAGAAAAAAAAACAAAAAAAAAAACCTCTCACGAGAGTATCGAACAGAAATCTCTGCTCCAAAAGCAAGGCTTTGCAGTAATTCTGCAAACTAACGCATACAATATTTGCCATGGCTGTTCACCACTAGGAATACTGGGGACCCTGGGCCTAGGTTCGGTGTTTTAACCTGAAACAAGCTCAACATTCATATCTATTGGGTGTGAGTCTGGTACTACTACTACTACTACTTAACATTTCTAGAGCGCTACTAGGGTTACGCAGCGCTGTACAAATTAACGGAGAGGGACGTTCCCTGCTCAGAGGAGCTTACAATCTACATCTCAGTGAGGGAGGACGCATGACCGTGGTACGTGGATTAGTGGTATGTGGATTAGGGAGATCCAAGAAATTACAGGCCGGTGACTCAGACGTTCATACTGGACAATTTTTTTCTGTCCGGAGCGTACTACCATAGCTGGTGGACTCCTATAGGTGGACTCCTATATTCAGAACTTTCTATATTCAGAACTTACCCAACTATGGAACGCCATAGAGATAGGGTTGGAGTTTGTAGCCCTATTTAACTGGTGTCCTTGGTCACCCTTCCTCTTCTCCTCAGGATCCAGAGATTGGCTAGTTTTTTGCTTATGCATTAACCGGGCATTTTCAGCAGTACTCTCTCTTCCGTTCTTTTATAGATCTAAGAGGATGTTCATTGCGCTCTTAGGGTCATTTCATTCTTACCTAGACGACTGCCTAATTGGAGAAAGTCTTATCAGCAGAGTTCTCAGGTCACGCACCGGGTGTTGCATTTCTTACAGTCTCTAGGTTGGGTGGTAATTGTAGCCAGGCCTCTCATTTGATCTCTCATCAGATATCTCTGATTTTCTCTTTGTTTAGTCAGGATGGCGCACAGTCTTTTGTCTCCTCTGGAAACATCCCAGTTTATATTTTTCTTGGTTACCTTGGGCCTTCGGCCATTTCCTCGCTCTATTCTGCAGAATGCAATTTTACTTTCTAATGCACAAGAAGGAATTTTCCTTCATCCTATTGCGCTATTTAAGTGTCATCTAGTTATATCAAGAACCTTAGTTCTGTCATTGGGATGCTTCGTGCAGTACTCTTTTTGGGAGAAGCTTGGCCTCAGCAATTCGTTTTACCTTCGGGTGAATTTTGTTTTCCCTACTGACAAACAAGGCGGAGAGAGCTATGTTGGTCCTTGCCATGGCAATGGGTTATGTCATCCGCCAAGGAGGAGTTAAGAGTATACTCTTGAGTTTGTACTCATTTTTTCTTAGTTGTGTCACCCTGCATTTAGGTGAATGGACTCTCATTTTTTTCAGCCTTACTTCCTCACTGCGACACTTCAGGGCTATCTCTTTTTGCCTTCAGGCTCACGAACATTTCTTGCTTCTTCCGTTCAACAGGCACCCTTCTACATCCGGACCTCCAGTCACTCAAACTTATGGCGTGGTTACTGGGTCCGCAACATCTTTAATATTTTCGCAGGAAGTACTTCAAGTTTTAATTGCTTCCAGACAGAAATCTACATTAAAGTCCTATGAATCAAAGTGGCGACAGTTCACTCTGTGGTGCTCCTCTCGCCACTTCATTCCACAAACAGTACTATTTTGCATGTTTTGGAATGTCTTCTGCATCTTGCGAAATCTTGTCTGTCTTACTCATCCATTAGAGTTCATTTGGCAGCTCTATCAGTGATGCATGATACTGTTGACAACCGCACGCTTATGCAGCATCCACTGTCAAAGCGGTTTCTTAAAGGAGTCCTGCACCTGTACCCCCCGCTTCGTCCACCAGCTAGGTGAACTAGGTGAACAGACTCTTAAAGTTCTGTTTTCTAGTAGCCATAATTTTTTCTATAAAGTTTTCCTCTTCAAGCAGTGTTTCCTAGTAACCATTGCAGCAAGTAGATCTATGTGTGGAATACTTCTACGGTTGGTAACTTCTTTTTGGTCTGCTGTAGTTTAAAGTTTTCACCTTTCCCAATCGGTTTTTTCTTATTGGTTTTGTCCTTCTAGCCAGTAGGCGTAAAAGTTTTTCATTGTTTCTAACCCGCTATATCGCGAAGGATCAAGGAAATGAGAATGTCTATTTCTCTTCTCGCTGAGAGGGCAGTTCCACAGCGTATTACAACATATTCCACAACTTCAGAAGCGGGCTCTATTCTTACTATGGCGATTTTTGGTGCTCTCGGTGCACATTGATAAGTTGGTAACTTAGTCCTAGTTTCATTTTATTTTTCTCATTGGGACACACTACATGTTAGTTGTCGCCAGGTGGCCTATGCAGCATGAGCATTTCTCTGCAGTTTTCATAGGGTCCCTCCCTTCAGATTACTGCTTTGGTACTTCCCATCAGTCCAATCCTGGTCCGGTCCGGAGGGACGCTAAGGAAGGAGAAATTAGATCTTACCTGCTAATTTGCTTTCCTTTAGTCCCTCCGGACCGGACCAGGCCCCTCCCATGTTCTCTCTACTCTTTAGCTTCTTTTATTAAGTAGGAAGTGTATTCAGTCGGAAGTGTATTCATTCCTTTACGATTCGTGGAACAATACTATATATATACAGAACTTTACCTGGTCTATATTGCTGGTGAGCTCAATTGCTGGAATCTATCTAAAAAACCTTAAATACGCCATACCACTTCTCGGGTGAGAGTTGTGGCTGAGCTCAGTTGCTGGAATATCTATAAAACCTTAAATATGATTTACCACTTTTCTGGTGAGAGTTGCTGGTAAGCTCAGTTGATGGAATCTATATATAAAATCTTAAGTGGGCCATACCACTTCTCTGGTGAGAGTTGCTGGTGAGCTATAAGACAAGTGAGCCATACCACTTCTCTGGTGAGAGTTGCTGGTGAGCTATAGTACAAGTGAGCCATACCACTTCTCTGGTGAGAGTTGCTGGTGAGCTATAGTACAAGTGAGCCATACCACTTCTCTGGTGAGAGTTGCTGGTGAGCTGTAATACATATCGGGCCATACCACTTCTCTGGTGAGAGTTGCTGGTGAGCTCTGATACTTGGCATTGCCGAGTGCTTTGTGGCTGCTAGGATTCCATACGGCACAGAAGGTCTTTCTTTCCTGCTTTGTTATTCAAATACTGAGGCTAAGGTCACATGGCCAGGGCTCCTATTGGCTCTCAAGAGTCAGAGTTTTTCTCAGTCTCCACCTGCTGGTAGGCGAGCACAACCCATCAGTCCAATCCTGGTCCGGTCCGGAGGGACTAAAGGAAAGCAAATTAGCAGGTAAGATCTAATTTCTCCTTCTTCTACCATTGATCCCTATTAGCATTTAATTTTCTCACCGGCAATCTTTGCACAGTATCAGAAGGGTCCTTGATATGAATATTCTGAATGGGTCCTTGATGTGAATATTCTGAATAAACTGTTTCTTGATAGTATCTCCCTATTGGTTTGCACATTTGTTAGCCTCTAATTTTGCTGTTTAACTTTTAGACATCAACATCTTTGATTGCAATGACTTCACATGTTTCCAAGCTTCCCTTCAGCCCCCCTCAGCCCCCTTGGATGTTCTTATTTTATTTTCGTCTGACCTACTGTTATCTTCCTTTACCCAAAACATCTTTGCTGACAAGCTCTTGGTATTGTCTTGTTATTGTCTGTCCACCTGTTGTTTTGAGAATAGATTCCGTCTTCCTCTGTCAGCTTCTCAGTTGCTTAATTCAGCATTTCCTCATCAACCCTCCAGACCGGTCAAGACGCTTGGGTTATGCTCGCCTACCAGCAGAGGGAGACTGAGAACACAAAACTTGAAACTATGTACTTATAACCTGTGCCTAGCCATCTATAGCCAGTATTTTCTCAGTCTCAGCAGAGGGTAGACAGGCAGCCGGTGCAGCTTGCCCGATCTGGATAAGTTTTTGAGTTAATTTTCAGAGTTTTCCTTTGTTTCTGTGCTATTTCTGGTGGATCCCTGTGCCTGGAAGACTTTGGTGTGCGAGGGGTTGCGGGTCCGCTGGGGCCCGTCATTGTCCCCTTTGGGGTGTCACACCCGGGTGGCTGGGTCCCTCCCCCGGTCTGGCTCTCCGTTTGGGCAGCTTTGTGCCTCGGCTGCAGTTTGTATACTGCAGCCTTGAGTGCCGGATGGTGTTAGCAGCAGCAAGGCTCAAATTAAAGGCTGCAGTAAAGTTTGATTAAAAAAAAAAAAAAGAGTCGGGCCCAAACGCTGGGGAGAGCTATTGGAGCTGCACTCCGGAGAGACGGAGCTGTTCAGCTGTAGTCAAGGCGCTGAGTTTTTCCTGCTCGGGTGAGTTTTTTCTTTGTTCTTACTATTGAGGCACTTGTTTTGGCGGTCAGCTGGGCTTCGCGAAGATGTCAGGGAGACCGCTTCGGTGTAGATCGTGTGCGCGTCGGGGCGTTGACACGGTGGGCAGCACTTGTCGTTTTTGCGGGGAACCAAAGCCTCAATCCTCCGTACCGCCGGTGTTAGCGGTGGAGGTTCCCGCTACTTGCGTCCCGGAGGTTGTGGCGCCTTTGACTAGCGGCCCTGCGGCGGTTCCGTTTTTGGCGGGAACCGCCGCCATTTTGGATTCGGCGCTGCACGGGCCCGACGGAGTCGGGGGACTGCAGGGCAGTCAATTTCCAGCGCCTTCGGGGAGCGATGCCTTGGGTAGGATCGGGTTTCCCCCGGATTTCATTTGGAATTTATTTCAGGCTTGGCAGGCGGGGCCATCTCGAGCGGAGCCCCTTAGTCTTGGGACGGGGGGGGGGCTAGCGCGAAGAGACCACGTGTAGAGTGGTCTGAGGAGTTAGAAGATTTTTCGCCTCCGGAGTCGGAGGGTGACTTTAGCCTTCTAGGAGAGCAGGAGGGGTCGCTGGCTGGCTATGATAAGGAGCTTGCGCTGCCTGGGGAGGATCCCTCGGTGGTGCGCATTTTTCAGCGAGATGAATTATCAGAGCTGATTGATCAGGTGGTTGCGACCCTCAAATTTGATCCGGCGGCAGCTCCGTTAGAGGCCGGGAAGCAGGATCCGTTGGTTAAGGGGATCAGACGGGTGTCTTGTACTTTCCCTATGAATGCGGATCTGAGAGAAATGATTACTCAGGAGTGGCAGGCGCCGGAGGCGCCATGTAAGGTGGCTCGGGCCATGGCTAAGCTTTATCCCCTGCCGCAGGAAGATAGAGATTCTTTCAAGCCTCCGACCGTGGATGCCGTGGTGACGGCAGTGACTAAGGCTACGGCGATTCCGGTGGATGGAGGGGCTGCGTTGCGAGACCCTCAGGACAGAAAATTGGAGACTTTCCTAAAGCGCAGTTTTGATTTGTCGGCTCTGGCGTTGCAGGCGTCGGTCTGTGGAGGTCTGGTGGCGCGGGCTTGTTTCCGTTGGGCGGAGCGGCTCTTAGATAGTCCGCCAGGGGACAGAGCCTCTTTGACTCAAGATCTGGCAAAGTTGGAGTTGGGGTCCTCCTTTTTGGCGGATGCGCTGTATGATTTGTTGCGGGCCTCGGCAAAGAACATGTCTCTGGCGGTGGCAGCTCGTCGGGCCCTGTGGTTAAGAGGCTGGATGGCGGATGCTGCGTCCAAGGCCAAGTTGTGTTCGCTTCCGTTTAAAGGCTCTTTGCTGTTTGGTGAAGAGTTGGATAAGTTGGTGAGAGGTCTTAGTGACGCTAAGGTTCCTCGGCTTCCGGAGCTTCGCCCTAAGGCTTCTAAGGGATCCGCGGGTCGTGGATGGTTTCAGGAAGCTAAGCGGTATCGGCCTGGTAGATATTCTGGTGGGACTAGGGGTCGTTTCTTTCAGAGAACCCAGTCCTTTCGCGGTGGCCGTCGTGGAGGGCGAGGTTTCTCTTCGGGAGCGTCCGGTGCGTCCCGTCCTTCTCAATGATGGTTTGGGGACCCAGCCTCTGGTCCGCTTGGGGGCTCGCTTACGCTTGTTTTACCAGAGATGGGCCCAGATCACGTCAGACCAGTGGGTGCTGCAAATAGTCCGAGACGGGTACGCGCTAGAGTTCGACAGACCTCTGTCCGACTTCTTCCTTGTGTCTCCCTGTCATTCTCGGCGCAAGGCGAGAGCGGTCCGAGATACTCTGTCGCGCCTGGTAGATTTAGGGGCTGTAGTACCTGTTCCTCCAGCAGAGAAAGGAAAGGGATGTTATTCCATATACTTCGTGGTTCCCAAAAAAGAGGACGCTTTTCGTCCCATTTTGGATCTCAAGAAGGTCAATGCAGCCCTAAAGGTTCCTTCCTTTCGGATGGAAACGTTACGCTCCGTCATTGTAGCGGTTCAGGAAGGGGAATTTCTGACTTCCCTAGATCTGACAGAAGCGTACTTGCACATCCCCATCCTGGAGGCGCATCAGCGTTTTCTTCGCTTTGTGGTGCTAGGGGGACATTTTCAGTTTTGCGCGCTTCCCTTCGGTCTGGCCACTGCTCCTCGAACCTTCTCCAAGATGATGGTCGTGGTGGCAGCAGCTCTGCGGTTGCAGGGCATTTTGGTGCACCCGTATCTAGACGACTGGTTGATTCGGGCCAAGTCAAGGTCGGAGAGCAAGGAGGTCACCGGTCGGGTGGTGTCCTTTTTGCAATCTCTGGGCTGGGTTGTCAATCTGGCCAAGAGTCACCTAGTGCCGTCGCAGTCTCTCGAGTATCTGGGAGTCCGTTTCGACACGAAGAGAGGCCGGGTGTTCTTGACTCCCTCTCGCATGTCCAAGCTGCAAGCTCAGATCCGTCATTTCCGAGCCCAGAGGGCACCGTCGGCGCAGGAGTACCTTCAGGTGTTGGGTCTGATGGCCGCATCAATAGAGGTAGTTCCCTGGGCCAGGGCGCATATGAGGCAGCTGCAGGGTGCGTTGTTGTCTCGTTGGTCCCCTCAGTCGCAGGATCTGGAGGAGAGTCTCTCTCTGTCGGAGGTGGTTCGTCGCAGTCTCAGCTGGTGGCTCCATTTTCCAAACCTAGCGAAAGGCATGCCGCTGGCCACTCCACATTGGGTGGTGATGACCACGGATGCGAGTTTGATGGGCTGGGGGGCGCATTGTCTGGGACAGGTGGCCCAGGGACTTTGGACAGTGGAGGAGGCGTGTTGGTCCATCAATCGTCTGGAGACGCGTGCAATTCGGTTGGCTCTTTGGTCCTTTCAGAGTCTGACAGACGGCAAGGCAGTCAGGGTGCTTTCCGACAATGCCACAGCCGTGGCGTATGTGAATCGACAGGGAGGAACGAAGAGTCCCGGTTTAGCGGTAGAGGCAGCAGAGTTGCTGGTGTGGGCAGAAGCTCATCTGCAGAGTCTCTCGGCGGGGCACGTGGCAGGGGTGGACAACGTGAGCGCGGATTATCTGAGCAGGCACACGTTGGATCCCGGAGAGTGGGCTCTCCATCCCTCCGTGTTCGAGCGGATAGTGTTACAGTGGGGTCGACCGGTGTTGGATCTAATGGCGTCGTCCGCCAATGCACAAGTCTCTCGGTTCTTCAGTCGTCGAAGAGATTCTCGGGCCGAGGGCATCGACGTGCTGGTCCTTCCGTGGCCGACTCAGCAGTTGCTCTACGTGTTTCCGCCGTGGCCGCTGGTGGGCCGCGTGGTCCAGCGGATCGGTCGTCACTCGGGATTAGTAGTTCTGATAGCGCCCAATTGGCCCCGGCGTCCGTGGTACGGAGATCTGATGCGGTTGCTGGTGCAGGATCCGATTCCCCTGGGGCCTCGGGTGAGATTGGTTCAGGGGCCGATCGAGATGGCCGACCCCTCTCCATTCTTGCTTACGGCTTGGCTCTTGAAAGGCACCGTTTAAGACGCAAAGGTTTCTCGGCCAGGGTGATTGATACGATGTTGCGGTCTCGTAAGAGGTCTACTTCCTTGGCATATGTGCGGGTGTGGCGCATTTTCGAGAATTGGTGTCAGGAGCGGGGCTATGCCCCGTTGCGCGTTTCGGCAGTGGAAGTGTTGGATTTTCTTCAGGATGGTTTGGATAGGGGGCTTTCGCTCTCCTCTCTGAAGGTGCAGGTGTCAGCCTTGTCTTGTTTTAGAGGTAAGGTTCGGGGAGTATCCTTGGCGGCTTCTCCGGACGTGGGGCGGTTTTTGAAGGCAGTGAAGTTGCTTCGGCCGCCTCGCCGCCCGGTGGTTCCGTCTTGGGATTTAAATTTGGTCTTGGAGGCTCTGGTGGGGCCGCCGTTTGAACCCTTGCCTTCCATTACGTGTAAGGACCTTACTTTGAAGACAGTCTTTTTGGTGGCTATTTCTTCAGCGCGTAGGATTTCGGAGCTTCAGGCTTTATCTTGCAGAGAGCCTTTTCTGTCCTTTGCCAAAGAGAAAGTGACTTTACGCACGGTTCCTTCCTTTGTGCCTAAGGTGGTGTCTTCTTTTCATGTCAATCAGGTGATTTCGTTGCCAGTGTTGGGTGATCGTGCCGGGGATCCCTTGCAGCGTCGTTTGGCTAAGTTGGATGTGCGACGCGTCTTGCGGTCATATTTGAGCAGAACCCAAGATTTTCGATCTTCAGACAGGTTGTTTGTTTTGTTTGGAGGTCCCAAGAAAGGTGAAGCTGCCTCCAAGGCTACTCTGGCTAGATGGTTGAAGGAGACTATTGCTTCGGCTTATTTGCTGAGGCGTCGGGCAGTGCCCTCTTTACTTAAGGCACATTCTACTCGGGGAGTAGCCGCTTCTTGGGCGGAAGCTAGTTTTATTCCGCCGCAGGATATTTGTAGGGCAGCGGTGTGGTCCTCCATCCATTCCTTTGTGAAGCATTACAGACTTGATGTTCAGGCGAAAGAAGATGCCCGGTTTGGAGCGGCTGTGTTGTCTTCTGCTTTTCGAGGGTCCCGCCCTTAGTTGGGATACTGCTTTGGTACGTCCCAAGCGTCTTGACCGGTCTGGAGGGTTGATGAGGAAGGTGAAATTAGGCCTTTCCTGCTAATTTTCTTTCCTCTAGACCCTCCAGACCGGTCAAGAGCCCGCCCGTTCTTTTCGCAGAAGTATTCCTCAGCCGTGTCCTTGCATAGCAGTATTTTGAGCCGTGTATATGGATAGCAGTATTTTGAGCCGTGTTCTGCTAGGACTATTCCTTTAAGGTTTTGTGTGGTCAGAGAGAATTCTTTGACTCTAAGACATTACAGAGCGGGGCGCTGTGACGTCTCGTCTGTGTTCAGCACACTGTTGGTACTTGTCCTTGGGTTTTCCAGGTACAGGGGTTTCTAGTTTCAGAGTTGTGTTTTTATTCTCTGCTTTGCTAAGTGTATACTGGCTATAGATGGCTAGGCACAGGTTATAAGTACATAGTTTCAAGTTTTGTGTTCTCAGTCTCCCTCTGCTGGTAGGCGAGCATAACCCAAGCGTCTTGACCGGTCTGGAGGGTCTAGAGGAAAGAAAATTAGCAGGTAAGGCCTAATTTCACCTTTGCTGTGACATTTATCTGAGTCAGAGATGGTCTTTGATTTTACAGGCCTAGTTCTTAGCTCTAAGCCTGCCTTGACCTGTATTTCACTGAAGGCAACTGTTAACATTTTTCTACAAGAGGCGAAACAGGTAGACCCTTTGGTTAAGGGTATTCAGCATAAGGCGCGGTCCTTTCCCATGAATAAGGATCTCCGGGAGATGATTTCTCAGGAGTGGGTATCGCCTGATTCCTCGTGTAAAGTGACTCGGGTAATGGCGAGGCTTTATCCTCTTTCTCAGGAGGATAGGGATTCTCTTAAGGCTCCCACAGTGGATGCAGTGGTTACGGCGGTCACTAAGGCTACGGCTATTCCTGTAGACGGCGGTGCCGCGCTCCGTGATCCCTAGGATAGGAAGCTGGAATCTTTTCTCAAGCACAGTTTTGATTTGTCAGCTCTAGCCCTCCAGGCTTCGGTGTATGGGGGTTTGGTAGCTCGAGCTTGTTTTTGCTGGGCCGAGAAGCTTCTTGATGATTCGGTGGATGTCGGGGTTTCTGGGGTCCAGAAGTTAGCCAAATTAGAGATGGGTTCATCCTTTTTGTCTAATGCTCTTTATGATTTGTTGCGGGCGTCAGCCAAGAATATGGCTCTGAGAGTTGGAGCATGTAGGGCTCTATGGTTGCGAGGTTGGGTCGCAGATGCGGCCTCCAAGTCTAAATTGTATTCTCTTCCCTTTAAAGGATCCATGCTCTTTGGTGAGGATTTGGATAAACTGATACGTGGTCTTAGTGACGCTAAAGTTCCTCATCTTCCGGAATTTTGTCCCAAAACGGAGGCCAGAGGGGCGTCCTTGCGCAGAAGTTTTAGGGAAGCCCGACGGTATAGACCGGGTAGATCTAGTGGGGCTTCTAGAGGGTTTTTTTTCAGTGCACCTAGTCCTTTCGTGGGGGCCGTCATTGAGGGCGTGACTTCTCTTCGGGAGGTCCTAGTTCGGGGCGCAGTCCCCAATGTACTACATTTCTTTGAAGGGGTGAACAAACATGTGGATAAAGGTGAGCCGGTTGATATTGTGTATCTGGATTTTCAGAAGGCGTTTGACGAAGTACCTCATGAAAGACTTCAGAAGAAATTGGAGAGTCATGGGATAGGAAGTAGTGTTCTATTGTGGATTAAAAACTGGTTAAAAGACAGAAAACAGAGAGTAGGGTTAAATGGTCAGTATTCTCAATGGAGAAGGGTAGTTAGTGGGGTTCCCCAGGGGTCTGTGCTGGGACCGCTGCTTTTTAATATATTTATAAATGACCTAGAGATGGGAGTAACTAGTGAGGTAATTAAATTTGCTGATGACACAAAGTTATTCAAAGTCGTTAAATCGCAGGAGGATTGTGAAAAATTACCTTATGAGATTGGGCGTTTAAATGGCAGATGATGTTTAATGTGAGCAAGTGGAAAGTGATGCATGTGCGAAAGAGGAACCCGAATTATAGCTACGTCATGCAAGGTTCCACGTTAGGAGTCACGGACCAAGAAAGGGATCTTGGTGTCGTCATTGATGATACGTTGAAACCTTCTGCTCAGTGTGCTGCTGCAGCTAAGAAAGCAAATAGAATGTTAGGTATTATTAGGAAAGGAATGGAAAACAAAATTGAGGATATTATAATGCCTTTGTATCGCTTCATGGTGCGACTGCACCTCGAATATTGTGTCGCCGCATCTCAAAAAAGATATAGTGGAATTAGAAAAGGGGCAGAGAAGGGCGACGAAAAGGCGTCTGAGGGGAGATATGAAAGAGGTCTATAAAATAATGAGTGGAGTTGAACGGGTAGATGAGAAGCGTCTGTTCACACTTTCCAAAAATACTAGGATTAGGGGGCATGCGATGAAGCTACAATGTAGTAAATTTAAAACGAATCGGAGAAAATTTTTCTTTACTCAGCGTGTAATTAAACTCTGGAATTTGTTGCCAGAGAATGTGGTGAAGGCGGTTAGCTTAGAAGAGTTTTAAAAAGGTTTGGACGGCTTCCTAAAGGAAAAGTCCATAGACCGTTATTAAATGGACTTGGGGAAAATCCACTATTTCTGGGATAAGCAGTATAAAATGTTTTGTACTTTTTTGGGATCTTGCCAGGTATTTCTGACCTGGATTGGCCACTGTTGGACAGGATGCTGGGCTCGATGGACCTTTGGTCTTTCCCAGTATGGCAATACTTATGTACTTATGTAAGGTGTGGGGGCCCAGCCTCTGGTGCATATAGGTGCTCAGCTGAGACAGTTTTACCAGAGATGGGCCCAGATCACATCAGACCAGTGGGTTCTCGAGGTGGTTCGAGACCGGTACGCGCTGGAGTTCGAAGGCTCGCTTCCCAAGTTCTTTCTGGAGTCACCATGTCGTTCTCGTGTCAAGAAGGCGGCAGTACGGGACACATTGCTTCGTTTGGTCAATCTGGGAGCAGTGGTTCCCGTTCCCCCTGGTCAGCAAGGAACAGGTTGCTATTTGATTTATTTTGTGGTGCCAAAAAAGGAGGGTTTCTTTCAGCCTATTTTAGATCTCAAAAGGGTCAATTTGATGCTAAAGGTACCCTCCTTTTGCATGGAGACGTTGCATTCGATCATTGTGGCAGTTGGGGTGGGGAGTTCCTCACTTCGCTGGATTTGACAGAGGCTTATCTGCACATTCCTATTCGAGTGTCGCATCAGCGGTTTCTTCGTTTTGCCATCTTAGGGAAGCATTTTCAGTTTTGTGCGCTGCCTTTCGGTCTTGCAACAGATCCCCGCACCTTTTCCAAGGTTATGGTAGTGGTAGCGGCACCATTGCGGAGGCAGGGCATTTTGGTGCACCCTTATCTCGACGATTGGTTGATTCAGGTCAAGTCAAAGTGGCTACTGCTTGAGTGATGCATCTTTTGGAGTCCTTTGGTTGGGTGGTGAATCTGGCCAAGAGTCATCTCAGTCTGTCACAGTCTCTGGAGTATCTGGGGGTCCTTTTCGATACGGTAAAAGGCCAGGTGTTTTTACCGCCCCTTCGGATTCTCAAGTTGCACAATCAGATTCATCGGCTTCTTGCGGAGCAAACGCTGACTGCCCGTGCTTACCTTCAAGTTCTGGGCATGATGGCGGCGGCCATAGAAGTAGGTTCTTGGGCCAGGGCGCACATGAGACAATTGCAGTCAGCTCTTCTGAGCCGTTGGGCTCCTCAAACGCAGGAGTTGGAGATGCGATTGCCGTTGACTGGAATTCCTCGTCTTAGCCTGCGTTGGTGGCTCCACACTTGCAACCTGGAAAAGGTAATGCCTTTGGAATCCCCAGAATGGATAGCTCTCACCACGGACGCCAGTCTGACAGGCTGGGGAGCTCATTGTCTCTGTCAGGTAGCTCAAGGCCAATGGTCTCGGGAGGAAGCACAGTGGTCCATCAACTGGTTGGAGACTCGGACCATTCGCTTGGCTCTTCAGTTCTTCCAGAACCTGCTTCTCGGCAAGGCAGTCAGAGTGCTCTGTGACAACTACACGGCTGTGGCTTATGTCAACCGGCAAGGGGGCACAAAGAGCCAGGTGGTCGCAGAGGAGACAGCGCATTTGTTTCGCTGGGCAGAACTTCATCTTCAGGATCTTTCAGCAAGACATGTAGCCGGGGTGGACAACGTGGACGCAGATTATCTGAGCAGACATACTCTGGATCCCGGAGAGTAGGCTCTGCATCGCTCGATTTTCGATCGCATTGTGTTGGAATGGGGCCTTCCAGTGATGGATTTCATGGCGATGGCAGGCAACGTGCAAGTCCATCGGTTTTTCAGTCGCAGAAGAGACCCTCTGGCGGAGGGGATCGATGTGCTTCTGCCGTGGCCTCAGAAGTTGCTGTATGTTTTTCCGCCGTGGCCAGCAGTCCAGCGCATCGTGCGTCACTCGGGTCTGGTGATTTTGATAGCTTTGAATTGGTCGCGTCCGTGGTACGGAGATCTGTTGCGTTTAGCAGAAGTGGAGTCAATTCCATTGACAGAGGCAGTATTGTTGTGTCAAGGTCCGATTGTAATGCCAGACCCGTCTTCGTTCTTGCTTATGGCTTGGCTCGTGAGAGGCACAGGTTAAGGAAGAAAGGGTTTTCTTCTAGAGTTATCGCTACGATGTTAAATTCCCGCAAGCAGTCCACTTCTCTGGCGTATGTTCGAGTCTGGAAGCTTTTTCAGCACTGGTGTCAAGATCGGGCATGTCTCCCCTTTCATACTTCAATCGCGGAAGTGTTGGATTTTTTGCAGGATGGGTTGGACAGGGGTTTGGCCTTGTCTACTTTGAAGGTGCAGGTTGCGACCTTGTCCTGTTTTCGGGGAAGGATTCAGGGGAAGTCCTTAGCTTCTGCACCTGATGTGGTCTGTTTTTTGAAGGGGGTCAGATTGATTCATCCTCCTTGGCGCCAGTTGGTTCCTCCGTGGGATTTGAATCTTGTTTAGGATTCTTTGGTCCGGCCTCCGTTTGAGCCATTGGTTTTGACTTCTTGCAAGGATCTTTCCTTAAAGGCAGTGGTTTTTGGTGGCCATTACGTTGGCACGGAGGGTTTCGGAGCTTCATGCTTTGTCTTGTAAGGCGCCTTTCTTGTCTTTTTCCAAGGAAAAGGTTTCTTTACGACCAGTGCCATCTTTTTTGCCCAAGGTGGTTTCCAATTTTCATGTGAATCAGACGATTTCTTTGCCAGTTCTGGGGGATACGGCAGAAGATTCAGAGCAGCATCGCCTGGCAAAACTAGATGTTCGGCGGTATTATGTTATTATCTGAAGAGAACTCAGGAGTTCAGGGCTTCGGATCGTTTGTTCTTCATGGCGGGGCTAGGAAGGGTGCAGCCGCTTCCAAGGCAACTATAGCCCGGTAGTTGAGGGAGGCGATTGCATCTGCCTATTTATTGAAGGGTTGTGAGGTACCTCAGGTTTTTACAGCTCACTCCACTAGGGGAGTGGTGGCCTCCTGGGCGGAAAATAATTTGGTCCCTCCGCTGGATATTTGTCGGGCGGCAGTTTGATCTTCCTTACATTCCTTTGTGAAGCATTATGGCCTAGTGGTTAGGGTGGTGGACTTTGGTCCTGGGGAACTGAGGAACTGAGTTCGATTCCTACTTCAGGCACAGGCAGCTCCTTGTGACTCTGGGCAAGTCACTTAACCCTCCATTGCCCCATGTAAGCCGCATTGAGCCTGCCATGAGTGGGAAAGCGCGGGGTACAAATGTAACAAAAATAAAAAATGCGAAGGAAGAGGCAAGTTTTGGTGCAGCAGTTTTGACCTCTGGTTTTCGGGGGTCCTGCCCATAGATGTTTACTGCTTTGTTACGTCCCAAGCGTCTTGACCGGTCTGGAGGGTTGCTGAGGAAGTTGAAATTAGATCTTACCTGCTAATTTTCTTTCCTCTAGACCCTCCAGACCGGTCAAGAGCCCCCCCCCCTGTATATAGTTAAGACCAGGAGTTGTTCTTTTGAGTCTGTTTACTTATTTTCTGGCAGCTGATGATTGTTGTTTAAGTAGATTCAGACTTCATTTGCCAGGTACTGATGCTGGTATGAGTCTGATACAGGTTTGGCTCTGCTTGTGGCCTGCCTGTGGAAGCACAAACATTTTTGGTTTGGAGTTGCCACGTACAAGGTTCTGTGAGGTTGTTTGATTTGTTTTCTCTGCTTTGTTATTGAGTGGCTTAGTGGTTAGGGTGGTGGACTTTGGTCCTGGGGAACTGTGGAACTGAGTTCAATTCCCACTTCAGGCACAGACTGCTCCTTGTGACTCTGGGCAAGTCACTTAACCCTCCATTGCCCCATGTAAGCCGCATTGAGCCTGCCATGAGTGGGAAAGCGCGGGGTACAAATGTAACAAAAATAAAATAAATATACTGGCTAGTTGGGGTTCTTCACAGGTTATATATACAGTATCCAAAGCTCAGTGTTTCTCAATCTCCCTCTTCTGGTAGGAGTACATAACCCAAGTGTCTTGACTGGTCTGGAGGGTCTAGAGCAGTGATGGCGAACCTTTCAGAGACCGAGTGCCCAAACAGCAACCCAAAATCGAATTATTTATCGCAAAGTGCCGGTACTCATTATGGGTGGGGTTACCACATATGACTCCACCCCTATCATAGCCACACCCCCTACACCAGCCATGGCGCATATAAACAGACATCACTGAAAATATTATACTAGTATAGAAGGAAAAAATAACATGATTTTTTTTCATTATAAATCATTTCTGTAAGCTGTTACAGCTCCAGTATACCCAGTGCAAAATAAGACAGCAGATGTAAATTCTCAAATTGGACATATTCTAAACACTAAAATGAAAATAAAATGATTTTTTCCTACCTTTGTTGTCTGGTGATTTTGTTTTTCTATCCATATTGGTCCAGTCTCTGATTCTGCTGCTATCTGTTCTCTTAACTCTGTTTCCAGGTCTTCCTTTCCATTTATTTCTTTACTTTCCTCCTTTCTTCTTCATTTCTTGCCCTCCATCCATGTCCAGCAACCCTCCTCTCCCATCCAGCCACCCATGTCCAGCCACCCTCCTCTTCCCTCCAGCCACCCAAGTCCAGCCACCCTCCTCTCCCCCTGCCCTCCCTCCCTCCCAGCACCAGGCTGCCCTCCCTCCCAGCACCAGGCCGCCCTCCCTCCCGGCACCCAGCAGCACCCAGCCTCCCTCCCACCCACCCAGCACCCAACATCAGGCCTCCCACCCACCCAGCAGAAGCACCCAGTAGCAGGCCTCCCTCCCACCCAGCACCAGGCCTGCCGCCCTCCCTCCCAGCACACAGCAGGCAGGCAGGCAGCCTCCCTCCCTCCCTCCCAGCACCAGGCAGGCACCCTCCATCCCTCCCTCCCAGCACCAGGCAGGCAGCCTCCCTCCTTCCCTCCCTCCCAGCACCAGACAGGCAGGCAGGCACCCTCCCTCCCTCCCACCCAGCATCCAACATCAGGCCTCCCACCCACCCAGCAGAAGCACCCAGTAGCAGGCCTCCCTCCCACCCAGCACCCCCCAGCACCAGGCCTGCCGCCCTCCCACCCAGCACCCAACATCAGGCAGGCAGCTGCCCTCCCTCCCTCCCTCCCACCACCAGCCCTCCCTCCCACCCAGCACCCAACATCAGGCCACCCAGCACCAGGCCTGCCGGCCTCCCTCCCAGCACCAGGCCTGCCGCCCTCCCACCCAGCACCCAACATCAGGCCGCCCTCCCACCCAGCAGCAGCAGCAGCAGCAGGCCCTCCCACCCAGCAGCACCAAGCCTCCCTCCCACCCAGCACCAGGCCTGCCTCCCGCCCTCCCTCCAACCCAACAAGTATCAGGCCGCCCGCCCGTCCGCCCTCCCTCCCAGCACCAGGAACCCCCCTCCTCCTGTGAAATTTTAAAAGCCTACCGTTCCTCGGGGTTAAAGCAGCGTGCAGCCTTCGGCCTTCCCTTCGGTTTCTCAAGCTCTGGTCCTGCCCCCTCATAGGCGGGACCAGAGCTTGAGAAACCGAAGGGAAGGCCGAAGGCGCGCCGAGCGAAGAACACGCGCTTCTTCGCTGCCGGCGCTGCACGCTGCTTTAACCCCGAGGAACGGTAGGCTTTTAAAATTTCACAGGAGGAGGGGGGTTCCTGGTGCTGGGAGGGAGGGAGGGAGGACGGGCGGGAGGCGGCGAACTATTCGGAGGGAGGGAGCGTGGGCGGACCAGCGACAGGCGCACGTGCCAAGGGAGAGGGCTCTGCGTGCCCTCTCTGGCACGTGTGCCATAGGTTCGCCACCACTGGTCTAGAGGAAAGAAAATTAGCAGGTAAGATCTAATTTCACCTTTGTCTACATGTTCTGTAATTTTATTCTTTATAATAGTTTCCACTATTTTGCCCGGCACAGACTTCAGGCTTACCAGTCTATAATTTCCCGGATCACTACTAGAACCCTTTTAAAAAATCGGTGTCACATTGACCATCCTTCAATCTTCAGGTACTACTGATGATTTTAATGACGTGTTGCATATTACTAACAGCAGATCAGCAATTTCATGCTTGAGTTCCTTGAGTACCCTTGGATATATGCCATCCGGTCCAGGTGATTTACTACTCTTTAATTTGTCAATTTGGCTCAGTATATCTCCCAGGTTCATCGAGATTTTTTTCACTTCCTCTGCATCATCACCCTTGAAATCCATTTCCGGTACAGGCACATCTCTTACATCTTCTTCCGTAAAGACAGAAGCCAAGAATTCATTCAGTTTCTCCACTATGTCCTTGAACTCCCTGAGCGCTGCTTTTGCTCCTTCGTGATGTAACGGTCCTATGGATTCCCTCTCAGGCTTTCTGTTTCTGATGTACGTGAAAAAGTTGTTACTGTGAATTTTAGTTTTTGTGGCAAGTTTCTCTTCATATTCTCTTTTAGCCTTCTTTATTAATGCTTTGCATCTTACTTGCTAGTGCTTATGTTGCTTCTTATTTTCTTAATTTGGGTCCTTTTTCCATTCTTTGAAGGACAATCTTTTTTCTGTAATGGCCTCTTTTATTTCACCTTTTAACTATGGTGGCTGATATTTTCTCTTCTTTCCACCTTTGCAAATATGTAGAATGCATCTGGTCTGGGCTTCTAAGATGGTATTTTTCACTAACGTCCACGCGTGATGTGAAGGGGCATAATCGAAAGGGGCGCCCAAGTTTTCCTGAGGACGTCCTCGCAGGGGCGAGGAAACCTGTATTATCAAAACAAGATGGGCGTTCATCTTTCGTTTTGATAATATGGTCGGGGATGCCCAAATCTCCACATTTAGGTTGACCTTAGAGATGGTTGTCCCCGATTTTCGGTGATAATGGAAACCGAGGACGCCCATCTCAGAAATGACCAAATCCAAGTCCTTTGGTCGTGGGAGGAGCCAGCATTCGTATTGCAGTGGTCCCCCTGACATGCCTGGACACCAACTGGGCACCCTAGGGGGCACTGCAGTGGACTTCATAAATTGCTCCCAGGTGCATAGCTCCCTTACCTTGGTGCTGAGCCCACCAAAACCCACTCCCCACAACTGTACACCACTACCATAGCCCTTATGTGTGAAGGGGGGCACCTAGATTTGGGTACAGTGGGTTTGTGGTGGGTTTTGAAGGCTCACATTTACCACCACAAGTGTAACAGGTAGGGGGGGGATGGGCCTGGTTCCGCCTGCCTGAAGTGTACTGTACTCACTAAAACTGCTCCAGGGACCTGCATACTGGTGTCTGGAGCTCTGGGTATGATATTTGAAGCTGGTATAGAGGCTGGAAAAAACATTAAAAAAAATTTTTTTTGAGGGTGGGAGGGGGTTAGTGACCACTGGGGGAGTAAGGGGAGGTCGACCCCGATTCCTTCCGGTGATCATCTGGTCATTCAGGGCACATTTTTGTGACTTGGTCGTAAGAAAAAAAGGACCAGGTAAAGTCGCCCAAGTGTTCGTCAGGGATGCCCTTCTTTTTTCCATTATTGGTCGAAGATGCCCATGTATTAGGCACGCCCCAGTCCCACCTTTGCTATGCCTCCGACACGCCCCCGTGAACTTTGGTCGTCCCTGAGACGGAAATCAGTTGAGGACGCTCAAAATTGGCTTTCGTTTATGTCAATTTGGGCGACCCTGTGAGAAGGATGCCCATCTTGAGATTTGTGTCAAACGATGGGCGCCCTTCTCTTTCGAAAATAAGCCTGTTATTGCCCTAACCTTTTAAGCCGATCCTTTTAGTTTCTTTAGGTACGGATGGGGAGAGGGATCTTGGGGTGATAGTATCTGAGGATTTGAAGGCGACGAAACAGTGTGACAAGGCGGTGGCCCTAGCTAGAAGGTTGTTAGGCTGTATAGAGAGAGGTGTGACCAGCAGAAGAAAGGGGGTGTTGATGCCCCTGTATAAGTCGTTGGTGAGGCCCCACCTGGAGTATTGTGTTCAGTTCTGGAGGCCGTACCTTGCGAGGGATGTAAAAAGAATTGAAGCGGTGCAAAGAAAAGCTACGAGAATGTTATGGGATTTGCGTTACAAGACATATGAGGAGAGACTTGTGGACCTGAACATGTATACTCTGGAGGAAAGGAGAAACAGGGGTGATATGATACAGACGTTCAAATATTTGGAAGGTATTAATCAGCAAACTAACCTTTTCCGGAGATGCGAAAGCAGTAGAACATGAAATGAGATTGAAGGGGGACAGACTCAAGAAAAATGTCAGGAAGTATTTTTTCACGGAGAGAGTAGTGGATGCTTGGAATGCCCTCCCTCGGGAGGTGGTGGAAACGAAAACGGTAACGGAATTCAAACATGCGTGGGATAAACATAAAGGAATCCTGCTCAGAAAGAATGGATCCTAAAGAGCTTAGACGAGATTGGGTGGCAAAGCCGGTGGCGGGAGACGGAGATGATGCTGGGCAGACTTATACGGTCTGTGCCAGAGCCGGTGGTGGGAGGCGGGACTGGTGGTTTGGAGGCGGGGATAGTGCTGGGCAGACTTATACGATCTGTGCCAGAACCGGTGGTGGGAGGCGGGGCTGGTGGTTGGGAGGCGGGGATAGTGCTGGGCAGACTTATACGGTCTGTGCCCTGAAAAGGACAGGTACAAATCAAGGTAAGGTATACACAAAAAGTAGTACATGTGAGTTTATCTTGTTGGGCAGACTGGATGGACCGTGCAGGTCTTTTTCTGCCGTCATCTACTATGTTACTATGTTAACCATTTTCCTCATTTTATTATAGTCGCCCTTTCGAAGATTAAATGCAGCTACAGTAGATTTCCTTTGCAGGTTCATCCCAGATAGTAGCTCAAAAGTGATTATGTTATGATCACTGTTTCCCAGGGAACCCAACACCACCACCTCTCGCACTATGCCCTGCACGCCACCAAGGACCAGATCCAAAATGGCTCCCTCTCTTGTCGGTTCCTGGACCAGCTGCTCCAAGAAGCAGTCGTTTATTACATCTAGAAATTTTATCTCCCTGGCACTCCCTGATGTAACATTTATCCAGTCACTATCTGGGTAATTGAAATCGCCCATTATTATAGTAACATAGAAAATGACGGCAGATAAAGTCCTGAACGGTCCATCCAGTCTGCCCAACAAGATAAACTAATTTCACATGGTATGTGGTACTTTTTACCCAAATTTGATTTGTCCTTGCCTTTCTCAGGGCACAGACCGTAAAAGTCTGCCCAGCACTGGTCCTGTACTAAGAGTTCTAAAGCTAACTTCCTTGTCATCAGCAGCAGATGAATCCATTAACTGATGGGTTGTATCCGCCTACCAGCAGGTGGAGGTAGAGAACACTGAAAAGCCACAGTGACCCTGGACGTCTAGCTCCTCCTGCCTTCAGTATATCTCTATCCTCCAGCAGGTGTGGACGTCGCTTGATCAGCTCCTGGATCCCTGCCTGGGGTGGCTCCTGCGCTTTGCCAGTAGAGCAGGGGTGTTGTGGCTGGTGGTGCCCACCTTAAAGGCACATAGGTTTGCCCTATCCCTGCCTTACCCATTCCCCCTCCTCCCGGAGTCCCTCGTTTGCTGCCTTCCTCCAACTTTCCTCACAGTATTAAAAAAAAAAAAAAGAGCATGCTTATTCAGCGTGGCTGTTCTGAGGCTTTCTCCAGATGTTCTGGTTCTGTGCAGCCTGACTGGAGCTCGTTGACTCGGTCTTCCGAGGTGAGTGTGGTGCCATTTTATTTCTATTTTACCGCCTTGTTGGATGATGGCTGCTGAAACAGTTAAGCGCTGCTCCCACTGTGGTAAACACAGGTCAGCAGTTGGGCTTTGCAGTATGTGCTCCTTGGACGCTTGTGCTAATACTAGCATGGCGAGCGGTGATTCTTCCCGCTCCATGGAACTGGCAGTGGGCGCCATTTTGGAAGTGTCGCATGGCTGGACCCTCGCTGTGGCGGAGGACTCTTATTACGGGGTGATGCGTCGCTCCGAGGCTGCTAGAGAAGCTCCTTTTCCCATTTCTCCTAATTTGGGGGCGGAGGACCAGGGTGAGTTTTTCTCCCCTGAGTTTGTGCTGTTGATGCATAAGGCCTTTATGTTAAAAAGAGCTATGCCGGAGGCATCTGACACCGCGATGCAGACGGGATTCTCTCCAGGTTTTGATAGCCCGGTGTTGGCTGCGGAGCTTTCTTCTTCCCCCGAGCGTTGGACTGATGCTAAACCTAGACGGGTAAATTCTTCATCGGAAAGTGGTGCACCTTCTTTTTCTCCCATGTCAGGATGTAGGGAGTCTGACGAGTCTGGCAGGCCCTCATGGACGGATGATCCAGATGAGGGTACCTGTTTGCCACAGGACTTGGATGACCCTAAAGCGGTACGGATTTTTCACCGTGATGAGCTGCCAGCACTCATCTCTGACACCTTGCAGGCCCTCTCTATTGAAGATCCTGCTGAGGGCGAGGCCTCCTCTGTTAATCCTAGGATGGCTAGTACTAAGAAGCCTTCTAGGGCTTTTCCTGTGCATGACTCCATCCAAGAGCTTAATTCAGCTCAGTGGTCTGACCCTGATGGGCCTTTGAAGGTAGCCAGGGCTATGGGTCAGCTTTACCCTCTGAGTGAGGATCACTTGGCCCTGTTTGGTATGCCTAAAGTGGATGCGTCGGTCACGGCTGTGACTAAAAAGACTACTCTCCCGGTGGAGGGAGGAGTCATATTGAAGGATATGCATTACCGGCGGCTAGAATCCGTGCTGAAGCAGTCCTTTGAAATCTCGGGCCTGCCCTTAAGGGCGGTTGTTTACAGTTCCTATGCAGTCTGGGCCTGTCTGTCCTGGTTACAGCAGGCAGTTGATCAGCCCGAGGATGATATGGGTGCCCTCGCTGAGGTTGGCCCGCCTATGGAGTCTGCCTTGTCCTTTTTGGCTGATGCCCTTTCTTATTTACTCTGCTTTGGAAGTTTCATATACTGAAGGCAGGAGGAGCTAGACGTCCAGGGTCATTGTGGCTTTTCAGTGTTCTCTATCTCCACCTGCTGGTAGGCGTATACAACCCATCAGTTAATGGATTCATCTGCTGTGACTAAAGGAAAGAAAATTACGGCATCCATTCAACACTGTGACATTACTTCCTTGCTAAATTGCCTTATAAAGGCAGACTGTTATTTGGTGAGGAGTTGGAAAAAATAGTTAAAAACATAGGTGACACCAAAGGTCAGTGTCTTTCCGAGGATAAGCCTCGATCAGGGGGGCAGTCTGGAAAGTCACATCTCCGATTCTGGGACTCTTAAGAGGTATCGTTCTTTTTGCACAATTCCTTTTCAGCTGCCCCATTTTCAGTAAAAATCACAGCCTTTTTGAGGGGACTGTCGTGCCCCAGCTCCCTTCTCCCAAACTCAGCTAGCCTCTAGAGGTCCCTGGTCCATCCTCCACCAGTTATTATGGGATGGCGGTCCCTTTTTCTGGAGGAATGGGCCAGGGTAACTTCAGACGAATGGGTTTTGGAAGTAATTTGGGATGGTTACAAACTAGAATTTGCCCAGTCTCTATGAGATTTTTTTTGTAGAATCTCCCTGCAAAATTCCAACCAAACGTTTGGCGATTCAGAGCACACTAATCAATCTGCTCCTGGGTGTAATTTGGACAGTAGATTCTACAGAACATGGTTTAGGCCTGTCAGAGTCGTCGTCGCAAATATCCGTGCCTTGCTTGTTGCTGCTGTGCTCCTCCTTACTTATTAAAATTACCTGCAGTTCCAGTCAGTAACTGGTGGGGTCACTGTTGAGTGGTGGAGGCCAAGCTGATGATGTCATCAGCACCGAGTACTTCTTAAGCTGGCTTCTGAGAGTGCCAATTACCCTAGTTCCAACTTTCATGGCAATTACCCTAATTCCAACTCTGTTTTGTTGTGAGTCCGTGGCCTGAAGCTTGGTCTACAGCTTTTCCTTATGCTGTGTTCCTGTAGAGAACCATCTCCAAGCTAGGGAGTCCTGAGGAGTAAAAGCTTTGCCAACAGCTTTTCCTTATGCTGTGTTCCTGTGGAGAACCGTCTCCAAGCCAGGGAGTCGAGGAGTAAAAGCTTGGCCTACAGCTTTTCCTTATGTTGTGTTCCTGGGAAGAACCGTCTCCAAGCCAGGGAGTCTTGAGGAGTAAAAGCTTGGCCTACAGCTTTTCCTTATGCTGTGTTCCTGTGGAGAATTGTCTCCAAACCAGGGAGTCCTGAGGAGTAAAAGCTTGGTCTACAGCTTTTCCTTATACTGTGTTCCTGTGGAGAACCATCTCCAAGCCAGGGAGGAGTAAAAGCTTAGTCTACAGCTTTTCCTTACACTTTGTTCCTGTGGAGAACTGTCTCCAAGCCAGAGAGGAGTAAAAGCTTGGCTTACAGCTTTTCCTTATGCTGTGTTCCTGTGGAGAACCGTCTCCAAGTCAGGGAGTCCTGAGGAGTAAAAGCTTGACCTACAGCTTTTCCTTATGCTGTATTCCTGTGACCTGTTACTGGCTAAATCCAGAGGTCTCTATTCCATCCTCATTCTTCTTGATCTTTCTGCTGCTTTTGACACTGTCGATCACAGCATACTCCTCGATACCCTGTCCTCACTTGGATTCCAGGGCTCTGTCCTTTCCTGGTTCTCTTCCTACCTCTCCCTCCGCACCTTCAGTGTTCACTCTGGTGGATCCTCTTCTACTTCTATCCCTCTGCCTGTCGGCGTACCCCAGGGTTCTGTTCTTGGTCCCCTCCTCTTTTCTATCTACACTTCTTCCCTTGGTTCATTAATCTCATCCCATGGCTTTTCCTACCATCTCTATGCTGATGACTCCCAAATCTACCTTTCTACCCCTGATATCTCACCTTGCATCCAAACCAAAGTTTCAGCGTGCTTGTCTTACATTGCTGTCTGGATGTCTCAACGCCACCTGAAATTAAACATGACCAAAACCGAGCTTCTCATTTTTCCCCCCAAACCCCACTCCCCCCGTTTTCTATTTCTGTTGATGGCTCTCTCATTCTCCCTGTCTCCTCAGCTCGAAACCTTGGGGTCATTGACTCTTCTCTCTCCTTCTCTGATCATATCCAGCAGATCGCCAAGACCTGTCGTTTCTTTCTTTACAACGTCCGTAAAATCCGCCCCTTTCTTTCCGAGCACTCTACCAAAACCCTCATCAACACCCTTGTCACCTCTCGTTTAGACTACTGCAATCTGCTTCTTGCTGGCCTCCCACTTAGTCACCTCTCCCCTCTCCAATCGGTTCAAAACTCTGCTGCCCGTCTCGTCTTCCGCCAGGGTCGCTTTACTCATACTACCCCTCTCCTCAAGTCGCTTCACTGGCTCCCTATCTGTTTTCGTATCCTGTTCAAACTTCTTCTACTAACCTATAATGTACTCACTCTGCTGCTCCCCAGTATCTCTCCACACTCGTCCTTCCCTACACCCTTTCCTATGCACTCCGCTCCATGGATAAATCCTTCTTATCTGTTCCCTTCTCCACTACTGCCAACTCCAGACCGCGCTTTCTGTCTCGCTGCACCCTACGCCTGGAATAAACTTCCTGAGCCCCTACGTCTTGCCCCATCCTTGGCCACCTTTAAATCTAGACTGAAAGCCCACCTCTTTGACATTGCTTTTGACTCTTAACCACTTGTAACCACTTGCCTCCACCTACCCTCCTCTCCTCCTTCCTGTACACATTAATTGATTTGATTTGCGTACTTTATTTTTTGTCTATTAGATTGTAAGCTCTTTGAGCAGGGACTGTCTTTCTTCTATGTTTGTGCAGCGCTGCGTACGCCTTGTAGCGCTATAGAAATGCTAAATAGTAGTAGTAGTAGTGAAGCCTGCTTTCAAGCTTGTGTGTCCTGAGGAGCAAAGCTTTGTCTACAGCTTTCACCTACTGCTGTGTTCCTGTGAAGCCTGCTTTCAAGCTTGGTAGTTCTGAGGAGTAATAGCTCTGCCTTTGGCTTTCACCTTTGCTTGGGTCCAGTGAAGCCTGCCGCCAGGCCTGTGAGTCCAGAGCCTCCCGTGCCTCAGTTGAAATTCCAGTCGCCCAACGTGAGTCGTTACTCACTGTGTGCAGCGAGTGGCGTGCTGTGTTTGGGACTGTGTAGACTGGATGATGGGGAATGCTGCAGGTGCAGCGGCTGAGGTCACATTGCGAGGTAGCTCTGGACGAGGGAAAGGTGCTTGGAGTGTGGAGGGGTCTGCATGGGCTGATCCTGGCCCATGGGTGCTGTGCATGGCCATTGAGTCTTCTACCTTGGGAACATCGGCTCAGGTTTGGCTTCTTTACCTTACTTGCCTTGGGAGCATCGGCTCAGGTTTGGCTTCTTTACCTTTCTTGCCTTGGGAGCGTTGGCTCGGGCTTTGTTGCTTTATCTTGCTTGCCTTGGGAGCATCCGGCTCAGGCGCCTCAGTGACTGTTCGCTTGTTTTATGTGACATCCCTAGTCTTCTGTGAGCGGAGTGATCCGCTCTTGCCTCCATCTGCAGTGCAGGTCCTCAAGAGACTTTCTTTTCTCTTTGTTTTGCTACTACTCCACTCTGGGTTTGAGGGAGCTTGCTGCGGTTGTTCTGTGGCTCTTCTGAGTGTACTGACAGAATGAACCCTTTCCTGAACGCTAGTGGTGTTACCTCTGTCAGCCAAGTATTGCCTGTTTGTCTTTAACCCGCTAGGGTGGGCCTTTTGCCTAGTGTATTGTGTTCTACTGTATGCCATATGTTTGCATTGTTTCCTAGTATTGAGATGTGCAGCTAGGCTACTTATAATACTGCTAGGCTGTTCTACTTTTCCTTTACTGTATACGTTATGTTTTGCATTGTTTATGCTAGTACTGAGATGCGCAGCTAGACTGCTTATGTTTGATTTCCCTATACAACTAGGCTATTCCACTTTACCTTATTCTATGTTTCCTGTTTGCCTTACTTCAGCTAGGTTAGACTGTATAGCTAGGCTGCCTGTTTTCCTTTCTGTGCCGTTTGGCTATCCTTTTTTGCCCTGTGTTTTGCTGCTAATAAAGCTGCCTCAGGTCATCGCCACTTGTGGTCTGGTCCAGTTCTTGGGAGCACTCTTAGTTCTGAGGGGACTCAGTCTACCCAGAGGTGGTTGGGTGATTCTCACATGGCCACCTCTGGGCCAAGGACTCACAAACATCACAAGGCCGTTATTCCATCTATTTTGTAGTTCCCAAAAAGGGGGGTTTGCTTCGTCCTGTCCTATACCTCAAATTCGTAAACAAAGCCTTAAGGGTTCTGCATTTTCGAATGGAACCCCTGTCATCACAGCAGTACAACCAGAAGAGTTCTTAATGTCGTTAGATCTCAAAGAGGCTTATTTGCACATTCCGATCTGCCCCCCTCACCAGCGTTTTCTTCATCTTGCGGTGTTGGGTCAGCACTATCAGTTTCAGGCCATGCCCTTCGGTCTTTGACAGCTCCAAGAACCTTCTCCAAGGTTATGGTAGTGGTCGCAGCTTACCTACGGGAAGGAAGGCATGCAAGTCCATACTTATTTGGACGACTGGTTAATTCGTGTGCCCTCTTACATGGACAACATTCAGGCCACGGAAAAGGTAATCGCTTTGTTACAATCCCTAGGTTGGGTCAACAATTTTCCCAAATGTCACACAGTTCCCTCGCAATCTCTGGATTATTTAGGATTAATTTTCAACATGAAAGAGTGGACAGTTTCTCTTTCACAGAGTTGCAGACTCCGCCTCCAGTCTCAACTTTGAAGCATTCTATCCCAGAAAGCTCCCAAAGTTTGGGACTATGTTCAAGTATTGGGGTCTATGGCGACCATGATAGATGTAGTGCCATGGGCCAGGAGTCACATGCATCCTCTTCAACGGTCATTGCTCAGTCGTTGCTCTCCTCTCTCTGAAGACTACCATATTCTTCTTCCATGGTTGCGTTCAGTTTGGTCTGCTGTGACATGGTGGATAAATCCAATCATCTAGCCAAGGGGCTGCCTTTAGGACTGAAATGGAAGGATTTTAAAGATTGCTTTTCAACTCTGAGTGACCGACAGTGCACTCTCTCATTTTTTTGCAAGATGGTTTGGGCAGATCTTTGTCCGTAGCCTCGTTGAAGGTACAGGTGGCCACTTTGGCCTGATTCGGGGGTTGTTTGCAAGGATCTTCTCTGGTTCTCATCCAGATATAGTTCGTTTTCTTCGAGGAGTAAACCGTCTTCGGCCAACTCTCAATCCTGTCCTACCCAGTTGGAACCTAAATCTGGTTCTACATGCTATGCAGATACCGCCTTTTGAACTGTTGTCTTCTTTATCATTGAAAGATCTCACTTTAAAGTCAGTATTTTTGGTAGCTATTGCCTCAAGCTAGGCGAATTTCGGAGCTACAAGCCCTTTCATGTAGGGACCCCTTCTTTCACTTTACAGAGGCTGGGGTTTCCATTAGGACGGTGCCATTCTTTCTTCCAAAGGTGGTTTTGCGGTTTCATTTGATTCAGCCACTTTTCCTTCCAACATTTCGGCGACAGGATTATCCCACCGAGTTTCGAGCTCTGAGATGCCTCGATGTTAGGCGCATACTAATCAAAGTCATTAATGATTTCTGTCGCTCTGATCATCTTTTTGTTTTTCATGCAGGCAGAAAGAAAGGTGAGGTGGCTTCAAAAGCTACAATAGCTCGATGGCTTAGAGAAGCGATCTCATCAGCGTACATAGCTATGGGAAAGTCTGCTCCATCGCACCTTAAAGCACATTCTACAAGGGTGCAGGCTACTTTATTCTCGGAGTACAGTTCCATTCCATTGAATGAGATTTGTAGGTTGGCTACTTGGTCGTCAGTGCATACGTTCGTTAAGCATTACAGAATTGATGTATCGGCGTGTTAGGAAGTGGCTTTCGGGACTTCTGTGTTAGCCGCAGGGATGTCTTTGTCCCACCCCACTTGAGGACTGCTTTTGTACATCCCACAAGTCTCTGTATTGATCTGCAGGACGCTATGGAAAGTAAAATTAGTCCTTACCTGATAATTTTCTTTCCATTAGTCCTAGCAGATCAATCCAGAGGCCCGCCCTATTATATTTCTAAGTGTTTGTTAACGTTGTTCATTTCAATTTTTAGGGTTGCTTCTAGTGTTTGATTCCTTTTTCTTAAAAAAAGACTGGTTTCTCAGTTGTATTTCCTAGCATTCTTGATGCTTTATTCTCCCGCATGGGCAGTTGAGAAGTCTGATTGGCATTTGTATAGACAGGAGAGGAATTCAAAATGGGATATTTGTTTATTCCACTGCTTTGGTATTGATAATACTGAGGTTCTGGCAGTTGCACGTGACGACATATACCAAATCTCTGTAGTTCTCTCTATTTCCACCTGCTGGTAGAGGGGCAGAACCCACAAGTCTCTGGATTGATTGGCTAGGACTAATGGAAAGAAAATTATTAGGTAAGGATTAATTTTACCTTCTGTTCACACATGGAATTTCTATTCATAATGATTCCACGCTACTATCTGTGTCATATAAATGCTTGTTTTATTTGACTCAATTCCCTTTTTAACATATAGTGCGACCCCCCCTCCCCTCCAATTTGATCCTCTCTATCATTGTGATACAATTTGTACTCTGTTAACACAGTGTCTCAATGATTGCCCTCTTTCCACCAAGTCTCTGAGAGGCCTATTATTTTATTGCATTTGTATCCCACATTTTCCCACCTATTTGCGGGCTCAGTGTGGCTTACAATACATTGTAATGATGGAAGTACAATTTGTTACAACACAATTATGGTTACATTGTGAGGAGTTAAGTTAAAACAAGGTCCAGGTATCGTTAAGGGGAATGAAACAGTGGGCAAGAACGACTAACAATAGAAGAACAACTGATACTGATAGGGCAACAGAACATTAGCAGTAGAACGTTCTGGCTTAATATATTTTTACCTGTAAAATTGAGGTTTAAATGTTACGGGGGATAATAATACAGAGGAGAATGTATTGATGCATTGTTAACAGTGTGTGTGGACTTTATGTGTTTTGATCTTTTCAATAGACTTTTTCAAAGAGATTAGTCTTTAATAGTTTGCGGAAGTCGGTTAGTTCATAGTTCGTTTTCAGGTTTCGTGGTAGTTTGTTCCAGAATTGCGTGCTCATATAAGAGAAGGTTGATGCATGCAGCACTTTGTATTTTATGCCTTTGCAATTAGGGAAGTGGAGGTTAAGGAAAGTTCGGGATGATCTTTTAGCGTTTCTGGGTGGTAGGTCTATTAGGTCAGACATGTAGGCTGGGGCTTCACCGTGAATGATTTTGTGGACTAGTGTGCATACTTTAAAAGTGATGCGTTCCTTAAGTGGCAGCCAGTGTAACTTCTCTCGTAGGGGTTTCGCACTTTCGTATTTTGGTCTCCCGAAGATGAGTCTGGCTGCTGTGTTCTGGGCTGTTTGAAGTTTCCTCAGTGTTTGCTCTTTGCAACCTGCGTATAGTGAGTTGCAATAGTCCAGATGGCTGTGTACAAGTGATTGCACTAGGCTGCAGAAGACGGATCTTGGGAAGTATGGTCTGATTCTTTTCAATTTCCACATGCAGTAGAACATCTTTTTGGTTGTGTTGTGTGCGTGAGTTTCAAGTGTTAGGTGGCGGTCAATGGTGACTCCAAGGATTTTTAAAGTTTCTGAGATTGGAAGATTTAGTTTTGGTGTGTTTATTGCGGTAAATTCTTTCGTGTTGTATTGGGAGGTAAGTATCAGGCATCGAGATTTTTCTGCATTCAGTTTCAGTCGAAATGCATCTGCCCAGGTGTTCATGATGTGTAAGCTTTGGTTAATTTCATTGGAGATTTCTTTGATGTCGTGTTTGAAAGGGATGTATATTGTTACATCGTCGGCGTATATGTATGGGTTGTGGTTATGGTTTGATAGAAGTTTTGCCAAGGGTATCATCGTTAGGTTGAAAATAGTTGTTGATAGGGGTGATCCTTGCGGTACTCTACATTCTGGTGTCCATGCTGCAGACGTAGTTGAATTTGATGTGACTTGGAATGAGCGCAAGGTTAGGAACCCCTTGAACCAGTTTAGGACATTGCCTCCAATGCCGAAATATTCAAGTATGTGTAGTAGGATTTCGTGGTCGACCATATCAAAGGCACTTGACATGTCGAATTGTAGGAGGAGTATATTGTTGCCGGTTGCAATCATTTTTTTAAATTTAGTCATTAGGGTAATTAATACTGTTTCTGTGCTGTGATTCGATCGGAATCCTGATTGGGCGTCATGCAGTATTGAGAACTTGTTTAGATAGTTTGTGAGTTGCTTTGTTACCATCCCTTCAGTTATTTTGGTTATAAGTGGTATGGATACTATTGGTCTATAATTAGTTATTTCGCTTGCATTTTTCTTTGGGTATTGGGGTAAGTAGAATTTTTCCTTTTTCTTTTAGGAAAAGTCCGTTTTGTAGCATGGAGTTTACATGGTTCGTTAGGTCTGTTATGAATTGTTGAGGAGCTGATTTCATGAGGTTGTTTGGGCATATATCTAGTTTGCAGTAGGATTTAGCGAATCTTTTGAGTGTTTCAGACATGAGGTCTTCTGATAGTAATTCGAATTCGGTCCAGGTTCTGTCTGCTGGGTATATTCCGTCTTCTGGGTCTAGACAATCTAGGAGTGTGGCGTATTCAATAGGGCTGGCGGGTATTTTAAGTCGTAGTTGTATAATTTTCTCTTTGAAGTATTTCGCAAGGTTGTCAGCACTTGATATGTCTTTGCTATTGTTTATTACTGGTGTGGTGTCTAGCTGTTTATTCACGAGGTAGAAGAGTTTGTGTGTGTCTTTGTAGTTTGGTCCAATCATTGTTTTGTAATGTAGTCTTTTGGTCTGTTTTATGGTGTATTTGTATTTCCTCCGAAGTAGTTTCCAGGCATTTAGTGTTTGTTCATCTTTCTTTTTGTTCCATGCGCGTTCTAGTTTCCTGACTTGTGTTTTGAGTTTTTTCAGTTCTTCGGTGAACCATGGATTTGATTTTTTCCTGTGTGATGTTCTTGTTTGGATTGGGGCGATTTTGTCTCATGTTAATGTTGTTTTACATATATCGTCCCATTCCTGGAGGAATTGGATGGTGTCTGCATTTGTTGACCATTCGTTTTGATAAATCTGTTGCCAGAATGTTGTGGAGTCTATTTTTCCTCTCGTGGTGTATGTTGTTCGCTCATGTTTGTTGATTGCGTTTCTGTGTGTTGTTCGCCAGTGAAGGGAGACGTGCTTTATGGTGATCTGACCATAGTGTGGATGCCCATGTTGTATTAGTAAGTAGGATTGTTGAGTCTGGGTGAAATTTGTGTGTAATAATGTCTAGTGTGTGCCCTTTCATGTGTGTTGGTTGAGTGTTAGGTACGTGTAGATCCCAGAGTTTTAAAAATTCTTTGTATTCTCGTGTGCCTGTTGAGGTGTCGTCTTCAAGGTGTAGGTTGACATCTCCTAATATGAGGATGTTTGAGGTAGAGACACATGTGTTTGAGATGAATTCCATAAATTGAGTTTGGACGTCTTGCCACTTTCCTGGTGGCCTGTAGAATAGGATTGCGTTGAGGTGTCCTATTAGATTTGGGTGATTAATTCTTGTCGAGGCAATTTCAAGTTGTGGTGAGGTGGATTCACCTGTATTTGTTATGGTGAACTCGGATTTGTAAATAATGACTATTCCGCCACCTCATCATTTAGTGCTATTTATTCTAACTCTCCCATCTTATTTTTTAGTTTTCTAGCATTTGTATACAGGCACTGAAATTGTGGTTTTTCCTTTGTTTATTTATTTTATGTATTTATTTTATTACATTTGTATCCCACATTTTCCCACCTATTTGCGGGCTCAGTGTGGCTTACAATACATTGTAAATGATGGGAGTACAAATTGTTACAATTCAGTTATGGATTACATTGTGATAAGTTATGCTAAGACAAAGTCAAAATATCATTAAGGGAATGGAACAATGGAAAAGAGCAATGGAACATTGGAAAGAAACAACGGGAACTGATAGAGCAACAAGACAATAACAAGAGAACATTCGGTGTAACGTTTTCTGTGAGTAAAGGTGTGAATGTGGTGACATTACGGGGGATAAGAATTCAGAAGAGAGTGTATTGATGCATTGCTGAACAGTAAGTGTGGACTTCATCTGTTTTGATCTTTTCCATAAATCTTATCAAAAAGATGAGTCTTCAATAGTTTGCGGAAGTTGGTCAGTTCGTAGATCGTTTTCAGGTTGCGTGGTAATGTGTTCCAGAACTGCGTGCTCATGTAAGAAAAGGTTGATCCTTTGATCTACAAGCTGCTTAGAAGTTGAAGGGGATAATGTGTATCCTTTATCCTGCTGATGGGTAAATAGGGAGAATGCAAATGCATAACTGGCATTTAAAAGGTGTAGGTGGATTTTCAAAATCTGTACTTTCATGTGTTCTTCTACCGAAAATACTTTCTGGCTGATATTCAGCGCTATTTATCTTGCCAGGAATGTCTGGTTTAATAGCACATAGCCAGCTAGTTGTTATTATTCAGCACAAGATAACTGGTTATCTTTGCTGAATATTAGCACTTAGTGCATAGTGGCTAACCGGCTGTATCACGCAATATAACCAGTTAGCCATGAATATTCAGCACTTCACTGGCTACGTTTAGCAGCCAAACCGGTCCGCATAAATAGCTGTCCTGTCTTTGACCACTATAAACTTATCCGTCCAGTGCTGAATATTAACATAGCCGGTTAAGTTTAAGCCAGCCACAGAAAAAACGGATATTTAGTGCCGGTCACTGGAAATGACCTGGTATTGAATGTCCCCGCTCTGAGCTGATGGTGGCACTTAGCTGGCCTGCCTTCTTTTTTTTTAAAGTATTTTTATTACGTTTTTAACATACATGGAACATATGCTAATAACAACAATTGAACCATTTTCCTGAATGTTCAATCCTCTACCCCCCCCCCCCCAACACATAATATTGATAATGACCGTTATGTCTACATGGTGCTGCTTTGTCCTAGTACCATATTAAGGAGTTACTATAAGTTTGGGTGCATCCAAATCCACGCCAGCTGTCAGTCTCCATGCTGTATACTTGTAGCTGGCCTGTCTTCTGCTGGTTGAATATTGGCCAGCGTAACTTTAATTGTCAAAGTTATATGTTTAAACTGCAGTTGCACCATTGAAGATTAGCCCATTGAGCTTGAAGAAAAAGCATTGCAGATAACTAATCATGGAATTTGCTTTGTTTTTCTGCATAACAGTTTGAAGTATTTGATAACTTTTTTGCCAAGGGAGGATCTAAAACTCTAACTTTTATTTATCAAGAAGCAGATGCACCAGGAGTAGGTAAGAGAATTTTTCTAATATATTTTTATTACTGAACTTGTAAACAGCAAATTATGGGCTCCTTTTATGAAGCAGAGCTGCCATGGGCTTCTTCACATTCAGCACATGCTAATCAGTAGCACCATTTTGTAAAAGGAGCCCTATATTAGGTAAAATTCTAGGGATACAATATTTCAGTACAGTGTTTTCAAACTTGGATTCTGGAATCCTTTGTTGAGTTTTACTTTCAGGATATCCACAAAAAATATTCATGAGCTGTATTTTCTAAGGACAAATAAGACTGATACATCCTCATTCAAGGATGCCATCACTGATGGAGCCCAGTGTGGGAAGCACTCTTCCAGCAACGTTTCTAGATGCTTTTGTACAGGCCTACCCAGTGGTGTGCTGGTAAATGTTTAACAACAGGCTCTCTCCCCATTCCACCTCTGCACTCGCCCTCAAAATTGCAGAGCTGGCTATAGCTGGGGAGAGAGCCGGGGGGAGGGGGGCAATGCATTACTCTCTCCAGGAAAAAAAAATTAAATGATCCCAGGTTCCAATCTAATTCATGTTTAATGTGGGATAAAATGCCATAAATAAGTAAATATAAACTTTTAACATTGAGCACCTGATTCTCAAAGTGGACATATTCCAAACACTATAATGAAAATAAAATGATTTTTTCTACCTCTGTTGTTTGGTGACTTTGTTTTTCTGATCATGCTGGCTCAGTATCCGATTCTGCTGCTATCTGTCCTCTTAACTCCGTTTCCAGGGCTTCCTTTCCATTTATTTCTTTACTTTCCTCCTTTCTTCTTAATTTCTTGCCCTACATCCGTAAGTAAAAGCTGGGTCCTCCGCAGACTTGACTGTCCAGTGGATCCAGCTTCTGCCTATTTTCTCCATCCATGTACAGTTTTTCTCCTCTCTTCCTTTTCCCTCATCTCATCTCCTTCCTCTCTCTTCCCTTCCCTCCGTCCATGTCCTGCATTTCTTATCTCCCTTCCCTCTCCTCCGTCCATGTCTAGCATTTTTCCTCTCCCCCCTCCATCCATGTCCAGCATTTCTCCTCTCTCCCCTCCATTCATGTTCATCTCACTTCTCTCTTCCCTCCCCTCCATCCATGTCCAGCATTTCTCCTCTCTCCCTTCTCCTACATCCATGTGCATCTCCTTCCTCTGTCTTCCCTCCCCTCCATCCATGTCCAGAATTTCTTCTCTCTCCCCTCCATCCATGTGCATCTCCTTCCTGTCTTCCTTTCCCTCCCCTCCATCATGTCCAAAACTTCTCCTCTCTCCCTGCCCTCCCCTCCATCCATTCATGTCCAGCAACCCTCTCCCTCCCCTGCCCTCCATCCACCCATGTTCAGCAACCTTCCTCCCTCTCCTGCCCTCCCCTCCATCCTCCCATGTCCAGCAACTCTCCTCTCCCCTCCCCTCCATCCACCTATGGCCAGCAACTTTCCTCTCCCCTGCCCTATCCTCCATCCACCCATGTCAAGCAACTCTCCTCTCCCCTGCCCTCCATCCATCCATATCAAGCAATTCCTTGTCATCAAGCAGATGAAGCCATTACGTATGGGTTTTGTCCATCAACCAGCAGGGGGAGATAGAGAGCACTCAAATTTCACAGTGCCACATGGTCAGCTAGCTCCACTGCCTCTTCAGTATTCTCTATCTCCCCAAGCAGGGTGGTTGCAACTTGATCAAGCTCCTTAAAAAAATCTGCCTGGGGTGGCTCCTGGCTTGCCAGTTGTTAGCCGGGGTGTTAGAGGCTATAGCAGCTTCACTTTAAAGGCACATAGATTAGCCCTTTCCCTGCCTTACCCATCCCCCCCCCCCAGTGGATGTGAGCACATTAGTTTCACTTTTCCCTGCTCTTTCCCACTCTATACTTGGTGGATGCAGGCACATTGGTCCGCCTTTCCCTGCCTTTCCCACTGTTCTGTACCTCCGGAGTTGATTTGATTGCCTCTTTTGCTGTTTCTCTACTTTCCTCACAGCGTTAAAAAAAAAAAAAAGCAAGAGGTTTTCTTCAGTTTCTACAGCGTGACTGGAGCTTGTATACTCGGTCCAGTGAGGTAAGAGTGTTTTCTGACTCCTCTGGGGAGGGCCCGCGATCGGGACGTTTTTGGCGCGAAGCCGCCATTTTGAATTTTCCGCCGTTTTTTGGCGATGGCTGCAGAGAGTGTTAAGCGCTCTTCCAAGTGTGGCAAGCGCAGATCAGCAGCGGGGCTCTGTAAAATGTGCTGTTCAGGCGTAAGAGCCAGCCCAAGCATGGCGAGCGATGATTCTTCCCACTCGGTGGAGCTGGCAGCGGGTGCCATTTTGAAAGCACCACATGGCGCGACCCCCGCTGAGGCGGAGGGTCTGGAGACCGGAAGTGGCCCTCAAATTGAGGCTGGCCAAAGAGCTACTAGCCCCGGATTGGAACCGGGTGCCCAGGGCGAGTTTTTCTCCCCTGACTTTGTATTATTGCTTCATAATGCTTAAAAGAGCTCAGCCACAGGGGTTTTCTACGGCCCCCCCTTACTGCCCCTCCGGTGGATGCCTGCCTGGGATTGCCCTCTGAGGCGTTTTTCCCTGATAGCTGGCCGCAAGAGAAGCGCAGAAGGGTAAATTCCCCTTCAGATAGTGGCACACCTCCCTTCCCCCCCCCCCCCCCTCGTGGTCGGGATGTGGTGACTCTGAGGGGTCTGGCAGGCCCTCGTGGCCAGAGGAACCAGAGGAAGGTGCAGAACGGCCACTGGATCCAGATGATCCGTCCGCGCTGAGGATTTTCCACCGCGAGGAGCTGCCAGCGCTTATTTCAGATTGTCTTACAGGTCCTCTCTATTAAAGATCCTGGGAGTGGCGTGGCCTCCTCTGGAAATCCAAGAATGGCAAGTACCAAAAAGCCTGCTCGAGCCTTTCCTTTGCATGACTCCATCCAAGAGCTTATTTCAGCTCAATGGGCTGACTCCGAAGGACCTTTGAAAGTTTCCAGGGCTATGGGGCAATTATTCCCTCTGAGTGAGGAGCATTTGACTCGCTTTGCAATGCCTAAGGTGGATGCCCTAGTCACAGCTGTGACAAAGAGAACTACCCTCCCGGTTGAAGGAGGTGTTGCCCTGAAGGACATGCAAGACCGTAGACTGGAATCAGCACTTAAACGGTCTTTTGAAATTGCTAGTCTTACTATTCGGGCGCCTGCATGCAGTTGTTATGCTGCTGGAGCCTGCCTGGAATGGTTGCAACAGGCAGTGGAACAGCCTGGTGATGGAGCGGAGCCCTTGTCTGAAGTGGCTCCGCGAAGGAAGTCGGCCTTGTCCTTTTTGGCTGACGCCCTTTATGATATTGTCAGCTTCGGCTAAACAGATGGCTGTAGCAGTGGCGGCTCGCCATCTTCTGTGGCTATGGCATTGGGCGGCGGTCATGGCCTCTAAGCAAAGGTTGGTGAATTTGCCCTTTCAAGGCCTTCTCCTGTTGGGTGAGGAGTTGGAGAAAATTGTGAAAGGCCTGGGAGATGCTAAACCCCAGCGCTTACCCGAGGATAGGCCGCAGCCTCCCTCCAAGGGTCAGGCGGTTCACTCCTCTTATAGACCTTGCTTCCGTGAAGCTAGAAGGTACCGCCCAGGGCATTCTGCTGGGTCCACTTCTCGTGGCCGATTTTCAGCAGAGGAACTTTTTTCGCTCGGACAAACGTTCCGCAGCAGCAGGCTCAAGACCTGGAGTTCAAGGGCGACCCTCTCAATGAGGGTGCGCCGGCCCCCTCCTCGCTTTCTGTTATAGGAGGACGTCTTTCCCTCTTTCTCGAGGAGTAGGCCAAGATTACCTCAGATCAGTGGGTCTTGGACCTGATCAGAGAAGGATACCGAATAGAATTCGATGCCCCGATAAGAGACGTGTTTGTGGAGTCCCGATGCGGTTCTGCCGCCAAACGGGCGGCGGTAGAGGAGACCTTGCAAGGCTTGATACACATTGGGGCAGTTTCCCCCGGTGCCTCCCGCCGATTTCGGCTGCGGCCGCTACTCTATTTACTTTGTGGTGCCGCGAAAAGGTGGGTCTTTTCGCCCTATTCTGGACTTAAAAGAATTAAACAAGTCCCTAAGAGTGCGGCATTTTCACATGGAAACCCTGCGCTCCGTCAGTGCGGCTGTACAGCCAGGAGAGTTTCTCACATCTCTGGACCTGAAAGAAGCTTACTTGCACATTCCAATTTGGCCCCCGCACCAGAAGTTTCTGAGGTTTGCGGTGATGGGAAAACATTTCCAGTTTTGGGCCTTGCCTTTTGGCCTCGCCACAGCTCCCCGAACCTTTTCCAAGGTAATGGTGGTAGTAGCTGCTTTTCTCAGGCGAGAAGGTATCCGGGTTCACCCGTACCTAGACGACTGGCTCATCAGAGCAGACTCCGCAACAGAGAGTCATCAAGCTACAGCCAGAGTGGTCTCAGTACGGCAATCTCTGGGCTGGGTCGTCAATGTAGCCAAAAGTCAACTGACCCCCTCGCAATCTCTAGAATATTTGGGGGCACAGTTCGACACAGACTCGGGATATGTATTCCTACCCGAGCAAAGACGTTGCAAGCTTTAGAATCAGGTCCGTCTGCTCCTGAGGATGCCCCGCCCGCGAGCTTGGGACATTGTCCAGCTGTTGGGATCGATGAAGGCCACCTTGGATTTGGTGCCCTGGGCGAGAGCGCACTCTGCAATATTCCCTGTTTCAATGATGGTCTCCAGTATCTCAGGATTATCAATGCAGACTCTCTTGGCTCCCTGCGGCCCGACTCAACATGAAAAAGGATCTGAGGAAGCTAGAGGAATGGTCTAAGGTTTGGCAATTAAAATTCAATGCCAAGAAATGCAAAGTGATGCACTTAGGGAATAGAAATCCACGGGAGACGTATGTGTTAGGCGGGGAGAGTCTGATAGGTACGGGCGGAGAGAGGGATCTTGGCGTGATAGTATCTGAGGATTTGAAGGGACGAAACAGTGTGACAAGGCGGTGGCCGTGGCTAGAAGGTTGTTAGGCTGTATAGAGAGAGGTGTGACCAGCAGAAGAAAGGGGGTGTTGATGCCCCTGTATAAGTCGTTGGTGAGGCCCCACCTGGAGTATTGTGTTCAGTTTTGGAGGCCATATCTTGTTAAGGATGTAAAAAGAATTGAAGCGGTGCAGAGAAAAGTGATGAGAATAGTATGGGATTTGCGTTACAAGACGTATGAGGAGAGACTTGCTGAACTAAACATGTATACTCTGGAGGAAAGGAGAAACAGGGGTGATATGATACAGACGTTCAAATATTTGAAAGGTATTAATCCGCAAACGAACCTTTTCCGGAGATGGGAAGGTGGTAGAACAAGAGGACATGAAATGAGATTGAAGGGGGGCAGACTCAAGAAAAATGTCAGGAATTATTTTTTCACGGAGAGAGTAGTGGATGGTTGGAATGCCCTCCCACGGGAGGTGGTGGAAATGAAAACAGTAACGGAATTCAAACATGCGTGGGATAAGCACAAAGGAATCCTGTGCCGAAGGAATGGATCCTCAGAAGCTTAGTCAAGATCGGGAGGCGGGGCTGATGGTTGGGAGGCGGGGATAGGGGTGGGCAGACTTATACGGTCTGTGCCAGAGCCGGTGGTGGGCAGCGGGACTGGTGGTTGTGAGGCAGGGATAGTGCTGGACAGACTTGTACGGTCTGTGTCAGAGCCGGTGGTTGGGAGGCAGGGCTGGTGGTTGGGAGGTGAGGATAGTGCTGGGCAGACTTATATGGTCTGTGCCAGAGCCGCGGTGGTTGGGAGGAGGGGCTGGTGGTTGGGAGGCGGGGATAGTGCTGGGCAGACTTATACGGTCTGTGCCCTGAAGAGCACAGGTACAAATCAAAGTAGGGTATACACAAAAAGCAGCAAATATGAGTTATCTTGTTGGGCAGACTGGATGGACCGTGCAGGTCTTTTTCTGCTGTCATCTACTATGTTACTATATGTTACTATGTGTTCCTTCCATGGCCCTTGATAGGGCGTGTGCTCCTGCGGATTCGGCTTCACCCAGGAGAAGTGGTTCTCATCGCCCCGGATTGGCCCAGGGGGCCTTGGTATGCGGACCTCCGACAGATGCTAGTGGAGGCTCCCCTTCCTTTATCTCTGGTACCGAACCTGTTGTCGCAGGGACCGGTGGCCATGAAGGACCCCTGCCGTTTTGGTCTTAAGACATGGCTATTGAGAGGGCGCAATTGAGAGGCAAAGGCTATTCCAATAATGTTATTTCCACTCTCCTGCAGGCCCGCAAGCGGTCCACTTCCGTGGCTTATGCCAGGATCTGGCGCCAGTTTGAGGCTTGGTGTGTTTCAAAAGCGATCACACCCATGCGGGCTCCTGCTTCGCCGATTCTGGACTTTTTGCAGGATGGTGTACAAAAGGCTTGGCCTATAATTCCCTGCAGGTGCAAGTGGCAGCATTGGCCTCCCTTCATGGTAAGGTTGCAGGCGTGTCTTTAGCTGCTCATCCAGATGTGGCACGGTTTCTTAGAGGGGTGCTTCGGCTCCGTCCTCCCGTGCGGGCACCTTGTCTAGATTGGAACCTGGGGCTAGTTTTGAAGACTCTGCAGGGTTCTCCTTTTGAGCCGCTACGGCGAGCTTCAGAGAAAGATTTGACACTAAAGGCCGTTTTTCTGGTGGTCATTACTTCGTCGAGATGGGTGTCAGAGCTCCAGGCGCTGTCCTGTCGAGACCCATTTCTGCAATTTTCAGAGTCCGGGGTCACGGTTCGTACCGTGCCTTCCTTCATGCCTAAGGTGGTTTCAGCGTTTCACCTAAACCAGCCTATTTTTCTACCCTCTTTTGTTAAGGAGGAGTTTCTAGAATCCTTTGGGCAGTTGCACCTGTTGGATGTGCGCAGGACTCTGTTGCAGTATCTGCGAGTTACTAATTCTTTCAGGGCCTCTGATCATTTGTTTGTTTTACTATCAGGTTCTCGCAGAGCGTCTCCAGCGTCTAAAGCCACTATTGCTTGCTGGCTCAAAGAAGCTATCTTTTCAGCTTATCTGCTTGCTGGCTGGCCTCCACCTGTAGCCTTTAAGGCACATTCTACAAGAGCGATTTCTTCCTCTTGGGCTGAAACTGGAGCACTCTCTCTTCATGAGATTTGCAGTGCAGCAACATGGGCTTCAAAGCTCTCATTTGCCCGACATTACAGGCTGGATGTGGCTGCTAGGAGGGATGCGCTTTTTGGAGCACAAGTGCTAGTGCGTGGTGTGACTTGTTCCCACCCTATATAGGGATTGCTTTGATACATCCCATACGTAATGGCTTCATCTGCTTGATGACAAGGAAGGGAAAATTAGGTTCTTACCTTGGTAATTTTCTTTCCTTTAGTCATAGCAGATGAAGCCATGAGCCCTCCCTGTATGATTGTCTGTATTGCAGTGATTCTGATTTTAGGTGCTGTTCTTGTTTCCTGAAGTTATATTCCTTCCTTGGGGAGTCGGAAAACAGTCTTCAGGATTCTTGTTCACTTATAGGAGAATGAGTTCATTCCCTCCAGTTCATGTGTAGGAGGTTGAGTTCATTCCCTCCGGGAGGATGTGTGTATTCCCTCCATAAATACAAAGAGGGAGCCGGCTCGCCGTGCGGAACAACTGGCTCGCAAGATCTTAAAAAATTTAACAACCGGCTCTTGCGAGGTGGTGCGAGCCAGCTCCAGCACACCATTGGGCCTACCACACAGGTGCATCTATTCCTGCCTGCTGCTATCATGCAGGACCTCCCCAGTCCTCAGTTTTCCGTAGATCTGATCAGACCCTTTTTCAGTCACCATTGTCTAAACAGCCAAATTGTGTGACCTTTATCTTTTAATTTTTTTTCTGTAAGGTTTGTCACTATCGTATAACTTACTTTTGGGGGCATGGAGCCTTAACACTACTACTACTACTACTACTATTTAGCATTTCTATAGCGCTACAAGGCATACGCAGCGCTGTACAAACATAGAAGAAAGACAGTCCCTGCTCAAAGAGCTTACAATCTAATAGACAAAAAATAAATAAAGTAAGCAAATCAAATCAATTAATGTGAACGGGAAGGAAGAGAGGAGGGGGTAGGTGGAGGCGAGTGGTTACAAGTGGTTACGAGTCAAAAGCAATGTCAAAGAGGTGGGTTTTCAGTCTAGATTTAAAGGTGGCCAAGGATGGGGCAAGACGTAGGGGCTCAGGAAGTTTATTCCAGGCGTAGGGTGCAGCGAGACGGAAGGCGCGAAGTCTGGAGTTGGCAGTAGTGGAGAAGGGAACAGATAAGAAGGATTTATCCATGGAGCGGAGTGCACGGGAAGGGGTGTAGGGAAGGACGAGTGTGGAGAGATACTGGGGAGCAGCAGAGTGAGTACATTTATAGGTTAGTAGAAGAAGTTTGAACAGGATGCGAAAACGGATAGGGAGCCAGTGAAGGGTCTTGAGGAGAGGGGTAGTATGAGTAAAGCGACCCTGGCGGAAGATGAGACGGGCAGCAGAGTTTTGAACTGACTGGAGAGGGGAGAGGTGACTAAGTGGGAGGCCAGCAAGAAGCAGATTGCAGTAGTCTAAACGAGAGGTGACAAGGGTGTGGATGAGGGTTTTGGTAGAGTGCTCGGAAAGAAAGGGGCGGATTTTACGGATGTTGTAAAGAAAGAAACGACAGGTCTTGGCGGTCTGCTGGATATGAGCAGAGAAGGAGAGAGAAGAGTCAAAGATGATCCCAAGGTTTCGAGCTGAGGAGACAGGGAGAATGAGAGAGCCATCAACAGAAATAGAAAATGGGGGGAGCGGGGAGGTGGGTTTGGGGGGGAAAATGAGAAGCTCGGTTTTGGTCATATTTAATTTCAGGTGGCGTTGAGACATCCAGGCAGCAATGTCAGACAAGCACGCTGAGACTTTGGTTTGGATGCAAGGTGAGATATCAGGGGTAGAAAGGTAGATTTGGGAGTCATCAGCATAGAGGTGGTAGGAAAAGCCATGGGATGAGATTAATGAACCAAGGGAAGAAGTGTAGATAGAAAAGAGGAGGGGACCAAGAACAGAACCCTGGGGTACGCCGACAGGCAGAGGGATAGAAGTAGAAGAGGATCCACCAGAGTGAACACTAAAGGTGCGGAGGGAGAGGTAGGAAGAGAACCAGGAAAGGACATAGAGGGGCATAATCGAACGCGAACGCCCATCTCCATGGGCGTCTATGTCCGAAAACGGGTATGTGAAGAGGTAGGACAGACCGTATTATCAAAAAAGATGGGCGTCCATCTTTCGTTTCGAAAATACGGTTTGGACGGACCAAATGCCATGGATTTGGTCCCTTTTGAGATGGGCGTTTTTTTTTTTGTTTTTTTTTTTAGCGATAATGGAAACTAAAAACGCCCAGCTCAGAAACGTCCCAATCCAAGCCATTTGGTCGTTGGAGGGACAAATGTACAACACTACTATAGCTCTTAGGGGTGAAGGGGGCAACTACATGTAGGTACAGTGGGTTTTAGAGGCCTCCCATTTACCACCACAAGTGTTACGGGTGGGGGGGGGGGGGATGGGCCTGGGTCTGCCTGCCTGAAGTGCACTGCAGTACCCACTAAAAGTGCTCCAGGGACAGGACTTGTTGCTGGTGTATAACCTTGGCACAGCAGTTGACACCTGAAGACTAATTTCGCTGAAAACTTCTTTTATTTCAATAAGCACTTTTACTCACAGTTAACTGCACATCAGAGGTTGTGCCCCACTGCCAACGAGTCTCGCTGATAAAATTAGAATGTGGTAGGTTTAAAACAAATTGGAGAAAGTTTTTCTTTACTCAGCGTGTGGTTAGACTCTGGAACTCATTGCCGGAGAAGGTAGTGACAGCAGCTGGTCTTGCTGAGTTTAAAGGGGGTCTGGACAAATTCCTGAAGGCAAAGTCCATTGATCGTTATTAAATATTGGGTTTTTGCCAGGTTCTTGGGGCCTGGATTGGCCGCTGTCGGAGACAGAGTGCTGGGCTTGATGGACCTTTGGTCTTTTCCCAGCGTGGCAGTGCTTATGTACTTAAGTACTTATGTACTGAGATTAGCAGTAGGTCTGAGCTGGCAGAATGGTGTACAATGCCCTCTTTCAGCAACATTCAAGGTAAGAACTAAGGCCCAGATGCATCAACCAAACGTTAAACAATCTAAAACGTTAAAGTCCTTAACGAATTTGAAAAAACGAAGAATGCACCAAAAAAACAAGTCGCACATGATTGGTACGGTATTGAACAGTACAATGTATCAAAGATTCGTAATCCCCGTCGGTAATCGGCCCGTAAAGCATGCGCAGAGCAGCCAAACGTTATGCTGGCTGCTCTGCGCATGCCACAAACGTCAAAAAACAAACAAAAAAACACAACACAAACACATGGCTCCTCACTTCCCGCTGCACTAATCAAAACAAAAATCGAAATAGATCGGGAGGGGACAAAGACGCTTGTCAGGAGCGTCCTGTATGGACGGCCTTGCCCCCCCCCCCCCCCGACCGAGGTCGCCGTTGCTCCCCGCTGCCCCCTGCATAAATATAAAAGTGAAAAAAAAAGGTTCGGGAGGGAGCAAAGGTGCTTGTCGGGAGCGTCCTTTATGGACGGCCTTGTCCCCCCCCCCCACCCCCCCACCAGAGGTCGCCGCTGCTCCCTGCTTCCCCCCCCGCATTAAATAAAAAAACAAAACAAAAATCCAAAGCTGTAGCATCCCCGGCCCCCTCCCTTCCTCTCTTCCTTTCTCTGTAAGTACATAAGTAATGCCATACTGGGAAAAGACCAAGGGTCCATCGAGCCCAGCATCCTGTCCACGACAGCTCCACCTTCCGCCATCCTCCGCCCCCGTGCCCTGCACCCGCCACCCCCCCTGATGTCGCCACCGCTCCCCTCCTCCACGGGGTCCCCCTCTGCATTACCGGCCCGCGCAGCGCCTCTCACTTCTGTCTCTTCTGTCTGTCTGAAGGCCCTGCATGGGAAAGAAGATCATCTGATCGCCGCCAGTCTTCATGACAGTCTCTCCTTCCCTGACCTGGGCCCGTCCCCGTCTTACATAAGTAACCTATGTAGAAATATGGTCGGTGACTGAGTCTCAATGGTCGATCAATTGTTTGAAGCTCTGTTGCAGTGCGCTTTGCCCTCTGAAGTGTTTTTACACCTAGTGGAGAGGCAACCGGTTCGAGTACTCTCAGACAATGTGACGGCACTGGCTTACATCAACCATCAGGGGGGCACTCACAGCACGCAAGGCAGACTTACTGATGAGTTCGGTGGAATGTCAGTTCTCTCAATTGTCGGCAGTCCACATATCGGGAACACATTATATAACAGCTGACTTTCTCAGTCGACACAATGTGGACCCGAGAGATTGGGAGCTCTTGGAACCAGCCATCTCCTTGATAGTGCAGAAGTGGGGGATCCCAGTGATCGATCTTATGGTGACACTCAAAAATGCGAAAGCACCCAGGTTTTTCAGCAGGAGAAGATTCACTGTGTAGGAGGGCATAGATACCGTCCACCCATGGCCGGAATACAGTCGTCTTCTCTACGTGTTTCCCCTGTGGCCACTCAACAGGCAAGTGCTCACCGTATTCAGCGTCATCGAGATATGAGTGCTGCTGATTGCTCTGGACTGGCCTTGATGTCTGTGATACGCCTATTGATGCTGTTGGTCGATCGGCCCTTCAGTCTGCTGGCGACCAGGGGGCTGCTGTGCTTGGGTCCACTGGTTTTGGACGATCCCACCACTTTGGTCTTATGGCTTGGCTCTTGAGCGCTCGATATTGAGGAAGAAGGGGTACTCTGAGGTTATTGCTACCTTGCTTTGGGCTAAGAAGCGATTGATCTCGGCGGCATACACATGAGTTTGGAGAGTTTTTGAAAATTTCTGTTTTGAAAGATCTTGGTCTCCATTTCAATCTTCCGTATCTCAAATTTTGGCCTTCTTACAGGAAGGTTTGATAAAGGGTTTGTTGGTTAGCTCACTACGAGTGTAGGTGGCAGCACTCGTCTGTTATTGTGGCCGGGGTTTGGGTGTCTCCAGTTTATTAAGGGGGTTACGCGGCTGCGCCCCCTACTGTCTCAACTTAATCCAGCATGGAACCTTAGTTTTGTGCTTCGGTCTTTACAGGGGCCACCCTTTAAGCCATTGAGGAAGGCCACCTTGAAGGATCTCATAAGAACATAAGCACTGCCATACTGGGAAAAGACCAATGGTCCATGAAGCCCAGCATCCTGTCTCTTTCAGCGGCCAATCTAAGCTTCAAGAACTTGGCAACCCCCCCCCCCCAAAAAAAAAAAAAAAAACAATTTAATAATGTTCGATTAACTTTTCCCTCAGGAATCTGTCCAAACCCCCTTTAAACTCCGTAAGACCAGCTGCTGTCACTACATTCTCCGGCAACGAGTTCCAGAGTCCAACTACAAGCTGAGTAAAGAAAAACTTTCTTCTGTTTGTTTTAAATCTACCATATTCTAGTTTCATCTTGTGTCCCCTGGTTCTATTGTTGTTTGAAAGTGTAAACAAACACTTTAGATCTTTCCGCTCTACTCCGCTCATTATCTTGTAGACTTCTATCATATCACCCCTCAGCTGCCTTTTCTCCAAGCTGAAGAGCCCTAACCTTCTCAGCCTTTCCTCATAGGGAAGTCGTTCCATCCCTTTTATCATTTTCCATTGCCCTTCTCTGCACCTTCTCCAATTCCTTTATATCTTTTTTGAGATACGGCAACCAGAATTGGACACAATGTTCGAGGTGCGGTCGCACCATGGAGCGATACAATGGCATTATAACATCCTTGTGTTTGTTTTCCATCCCTTTCCTAATAATACCCAACATTCTGTGCGCTTTCTTAGCTGCCGCAGCACACTGAGGAGAAGTTTTTAACGTCTTATCCACGATGACTCCCAGATCCCTTTCTAGGTCTGTCTAACGCGGAACCTTGCATGACATAGCTGTAATTCGGGTTCCTTGTCATCAGCAGTAGATGAATCCATTAACTGATGGGTTGTATCCGCCTACCAGCAGGTGGAGATAGAGAACACTGAAAAACCACAGTGACCCTTGAACGGCTAGCTCCTTCTGCCTTCAGTATTTCTTTATCTCCCAGCAGGTGTGGACGTCGCTTGATCAGCTCCTGGATTTCTGCCTGGGATGGATCCTGTGCTTTGCCAGTAGAGCAGGGGTGTTGTGGCTGGTGGTGCCCACTTTAAAGGCATATAGGTTCGCACTATCCCTGCCTTACCCATTCCCCCTTCTCCCGGAGTCCCTCTGTTGCTGCCTGCCTCCAACTTTCCTCACAGCGTAAAAAAAAAAAAGAAAAAAAAAGAGGCGCGCTTATACAGCGTTGCTATTTCTGAGGCGTTCGCCAGAGGTTCTGGTTCAGTGCAGCTTGACCGGAGCTTGTTGACTCGGTCTTCTGAGGTGAGAGTGGTGCCCAGCTCCTCCTGAGGAGGTTCCCGCGGACAGCGTTCTGTGCGGGGTAAATTTTGGTGCGAAGCTGCCATTTTATTTCTATATTTCTATCCAGTTGGGTGATGGCTGCTGAAGGAGTTAAGTGCTGCTCCCACTGTGGTAAACACAGGTCAGCAGCAGTGCTTTGCAGTACGTGCTCCTTAGATGCTCGTGCTAGTACAAGCATGGCGAGCAGTGATTCTTCCAGCTCGATGGAGCTGACAGCGGGTGCCATTTTGGAAGCGCCGCATGACTCGACCCTCGTGGTTGCGGAGGAGTCTCAGTGCAGGGAGTTTGCCTCATTTCGAGGCTGCTAGAGGAGCTCCAGCCTCCGCTTCTCCTAATTCGGGGGCGGAGAATCAGGGTGAGTTTTTCTCCCCTGAGTTTGTGCTACTGATGCATAAGGCCTTCATGTTTAAAAGAGCTCTGCTGCAGGTGTCTGACACTGCATTGCATTCTGGATTCCCTCCAGGTTTTGATGGCCCAAGGTGGCTGCAGATGTTAATTGTTCCCCCGAGCGTTGGAAGGACGCTAGACGTACACTGGTAAATTCCCCGTCTGAGAGTGGTGCATCTCCATTTCCCACCCCCCCATGGTCAAGCTGTGGGGAGTCTGAGGGATATGGCAGGCCCTCATGGACGGATGATCCAGATGAGGGTTCCCTTTTTGCCACTGGATTTGGATGATCCCAATGCGGTTCGGAGTTTCCACTGCGACGAGCTGCCAGCTCTCATTGCTGACGCCTTGCAGGCCCTCTCAATTGATGATCCTGCCGAGGGCGATGCCTCCTCTATTAATCCTAGGATGGCGAGTATTAAGAAGCTTGCTCGGGCTTTTCCTGTGCATGACTCCATCCAGGAGCTTATTTCAGCTCAATGGTCTGACCCCTATGGGCCTTTGAAAGTGCCCAGGACTATGGGTCAGCTTTACCCTCTGAGTGAGGATCACTTGGCACTTTGTGGGATGCCTAAAGTGGATGAGTTGGTCACGGCGGTGACTAAAAAGACCACTCTCCCAGTAGAGGGAGGGGTCGCTTTGAAAGACATGCAGGACCGGTGGCTAGAATCCGTGCTGAAGCGGTCCTTTGAAATATCAGGCCTTGCCTTAAGGGTGACTTTTTGAAGCTCCTATGCAGCCCGGGCCTGTTTTTCCTGGTTACAACAGGCGGTGGATCAGCCTGCAGATGGTGCGAGGTCCCTCTCTCAGGTTGCCCCGCGGATGGAGTCTGCTCTGTCTTTTTTTGGTGATGTTCTTTATGATCTGGTCAGAGCTTCGGCTAGCAGATGTCTGTGGCGGTTTCTGCCCGTCACCTTCTTTGGCTGCGGCATTGGTCGGCTGACATGGCCTCTAAGCAAGGCTAGTAAGGTTACCCTTTCGGGGCCTTCTGTTATTTGGAGAGGAATTGGAGAAGATTGTTAAAAACCTAGGGGACTCTACTTCCCATCGGTTATCTGAGGATAGGCCGAGGCCTTCTTCTAATGGTCCTGCGTTTCCCTCCTCTCCCAGTCCTCGCTTCCGTGAGGCTCGCAGGTATCGCCCGGTGCGCTCTGCTGGGTTTTCTCAACGTGCCCGTTTTCAGCAGAGGAACTCCTTTTCCTCAGACAAACGTTCAGCAGTGGCCGGGCCACAGCCAGGAGTTCAGGAGCGTCTTCCACATTGATGGGGCGCCGGTCTACTCGAGTCCTGCAGTAGGAGGACGTCTTTCCCTCTTTCTCGAGGAAGTGCACCAAGATTACTTCGGATCAGTGGGTCCTGGACCTGATCAGAGAAGGTTACTGATTAGAATTTTTTTTGGAGTCCCGATGCGGCACTGCCGTCAAATGGGCGGCAGTAGAGGAGACCTTCCAAGTCTTGCTGCAGCTCGGAGCGGTAATTCCGGTGCCTCCAGCCGAATGCGGCTGCGGTCATTACTCCATTTATTTTGTGGTGCCTCGAAAAGGCGGGTCTTTCAGACCAATCCTCGACTTACGATGAGTCAACGAGGCTCTAAGAGTGCGTCACTTTCGCATGGAAACCCTGCACTTCGTCATTGCAGCGGTGGAGCCAGGAGAGTTTCTCACGTCTCTGGACCTAAATGAAGCTTATTTGCACATTCCTATTTGGCCCCAGCATCAGCGGTTTCTCCAGTTTGCGGTGTTGGGCCAACATTTTCCGTTTCGGGCCTTGCCTTTCGGCCTAGCCACAGCTCCCTGTAGCTTTTCCAAGGTAATGGTGGTAGTAGCTGCCTTTCTCAGGCGAGAGGGTATCAGAGTTCACCCTTATCTAGATGACTGGCTCATCAGAGTGGATTTGGCAGATGAAAGCCGTCTTGCCACAGCCAGAGTGGTTACAGTCCTGTAGACTCCGGGCTGGGTGGTCAGTATACCCAGAAGTCACCTGACCCCCCCCCCCCTCAGTCTCTTGAGTATTTGGGGGTCCAGTTCGACACAGCCTCGGGGTTTGTTTTTCTCCCTGACCACAGGCGATGCAAGTTTCAGAAACAGGTCCGTCTACTCCTGCGGATGCCTCGCCCTCGAGCTTTGGATGTTGTCCAGCTTCTGGAGGCGATTACGGCCACTATGGAGGTGGTTCCCTGGGCGAGAGCTCATATGAGGCCGCTGCAGATTGCTCTGCTCCAACAATGGTCGCCGGTCTTCCAGGAATACCAACGCAGACTAACGTGGCTCCCTGCGGCCCAGCACAGTATGGATTGGTGGCTCTCCGACAGGATGCTGCGACAGGGAATGCTGCTTGCGCTTCCTTCTTGGTGCCTGGTGATAACAGATGCCAGCCTTTCGGGCTGGGGAGCTCATTGCCAGGGAAACTATGCTCAGGGTCAGTGGACACCCGTGGAAGCGGGGTGGTCCATTAATCGCTTGGAACTGAGAGCGATATTCCAGACTCTTATGGCCTTTCACTAGACTCTGAAGGGGCTTGCTGTCTGAGTTCTGTGAGACAACATGACAGCGGTGGCCTACATCAATCGTCAGGGTGGCACTCAGTGCAGGGCCCTGGCCGCGGAGGCCGCTCAGATTTTCCACAAGGCCGAGCTCCACTTGCATCTGATGTCCACAGCTCACATAGCAGGTCAGAGCAACGTGCTAGCCGATTTTCTCAGCAGGCATCAAATCGTCCCGGCAGAATGGGAACTGGCAGAAGAAGTTTTTCTTCAGTTTTGTGCCAAATGGGGAACTCCAGGCTTGGATCTCATGGCGTCAAGCGTAAACGCCAAAGTCACTTGCTTTTTCAGCAGAAGGAGAGGTCCTTGCTTGGCGGGGTTGGATGCACTGGCTCAACCCTGGCCCTCGGGCCTCCTGTATGTGTTCCCTCCTTGGCCCTTGATAGGGCGAGTCCTTCGGCAGATTTGACTGCACCGGGGATTGGTGATTCTCATCGCTCCGAACTGGCCAAGGCGTCCGTGGTATGCGAATCTACGTAGGATGATGGTAGAGGCTCCATTTCCTTTGCCTCTGGTGCCGAACCTGTTGGTTCAAGGTCCGGTGACTATGGAGGATCCCTTCCGATTTGGTCTTACAGCCTGGCTCTTGAGAGGGCGCAATTGAGAGATAAGGGCTATTCTATCAAGGTCATCTCTACTCTCTTGCAGGCCCACAGTGGTCTACCTCCGCAGCTTATGCTTATACGTTTCACATGAACCAGCCCATTTTTCTTTCTTCCTTTTCTAGGGAAGATTTTCCGGATTCCTTTGGCAATTGCATCTTTTGGATGTCTGCAGGGCTCTGTGGTAGTATCTACAGATGTGAAATGTCTTCAGGACTTCTGATCACCTTTTTGTATTGTTGACAGGTCCTCGACGCGGGTGTCCAGCGTCTAAGGGCACTATAGTCCGTTGGTTTAGGGAAGTCATTTTTTCTGCTTATCTGCTTTCAGGACGGTCTCCGCCTGAAGCATTTAAGGCGCATTTCATGAGGGCGATGTCTTCCTTGTGGGCTGAAACGGGTGCACTTTCTCTTCAAGAGATCTGTTGTGCAGCTACTTGGGCTTTTCAGCTCTCCTTTGGCCGGCATTACAGGCTGGATGTTGCAGCAAAGCAGGACGCGCATTTTGGAGCGCAAGTGCTTGCTCGTGGAGTGGCCTGTTCCCACCCTACATAGGGACTGCTTTTGTATATCCCATCAGTTAATGGATTCATCTGCTGCTGATGACAAGGAATGGAAAATTAGGTTCTTAGTTTGGTAATTTTCTTTCCTTTAGTCACAGCAGATGAACCCATGATCCCTCCCTGTGTGACTTTGTTTTTTGTTCAGATATTTCATGCAGATATTGTATCTCATCGGGAGAAGTTGAAAACCAGTTTTCAGAATTTCTACAAGCTGTTCTATTACAGGAGGTTGAGATCGTCCCTTTTTTGTGTGGTTATTGCTTCGGTTCTGGGGCGCTTGTTCGCTGTGAGGAAAGTTTATGTTATTCTACCTTTATGATTCACTCTGCTTTGGAAATTTCAAATACTGAAGGCAGAAGGGGCTAGCCGTCCAAGGGTCACTGTGGATTTTCAGTGTTCTCTATCTCCACCTGCTGGTAGGCGGATACAACCCATCAGTTAATGGATTCATCTGTAGTGACTAAAGGAAAGAAAATTACCAAGGCAAGAACCTAATTTTCCCTTCCTCTTACCCACATGCATCACTTTGCACTTGTCAACATTGAACCTCATCTGCCACTTGAATGCCCAATCCCCCAGTCTTGCGAGGTCCTCCTGTAATCTTTCACACTCCTCCTGCGACTTGATGATCCTGAATAATTTTGTGTCATCTGCGAATTTAATTACCTCACTAGTTACTCCCATCTCTAGGTCATTTATAAATATGTTAAAAAGCAGCGGTCCCAGCAGAGACCCCTGCGGAATCCTACTAAGTACCCTTCTCCATTGAGAATACTGACCATTCAATCCTACTCTTTGCTTCCTATCTTTCAACCAGTTCTTAATCCATAGTAATACCCTACCTCCGATCCCATGACTCTCCAGTTTCCTCAGGTGTCTTTCATGAGGCACTTTGTCAAACGCCTTTTGAAAATGCAGATACACAATATCCAACAGCTCCCCATTGTCCACGTTTGTTCACCCCTTCAAAAAAATGCAGTAGATTTGTGAGGCAAGATTTCCCTTCACTGAATCCGTGTTGACTTGGTCTCATCAGCCCATGTTTTCGTATGTGCTCTGTAATTTTATTCTTAATAATAGCCTCTACCATTTTGCCCGGTACCGACGTCAGAGTCACTGGTCTATAATGTCCCAGATTTCCTCTGGAACCTTTTTAAAAAATTGGTGTAACATTGGCTACCCTCCAGTCTTCCGGTAGCATACCGGATTTTAGGTATAGATTGCGTATTACTAACAGTAGCTCTACAAGTTCATTTTTCAGTTCTATTAATACTCTGGGATGAATACCATCCGGTCCAGGTGATTTAGTTTGTAGAACTGAGCCATTACATCCTCCAAGTTTTCAGAGAATTCATTTAGTTTCTTTGACTCGCCTGCTTCAAATACCCTTTCCGTCACCGATGTCACAACCAAATCCTCCTCGGTGAAGACCAAAGCAAGAATTGATTTAATTTCTCCGCTACGGCTTTGTCTTCCCTGATCGCCCCTTTAACACCATTTTCGTCCAACGGCCCAACCGATTCTTTAGCCGGCTTCCTGCTTTTAATGTATCTAAAAAATTTTTTACTATGTATTTTCGCTTGTAAAGCTAACTTTTTTTCAAAGTCCTTTTTTGCCCTCCTTATCTCCGTTTTACATTTGGCTTGGCATTCCTTATGTTTTATCTTGTTATTTTCAGTTGGTTCTCTTCCCCACTTTCTGAAGGATTGTTTTTTGGCTCTAATGGCTTCCTTTACCTTACTGTTTAGCCATGCCGGCTGACGTTTGGTCTTTTTTCCTCTTTTTCTAATATGCGGAATATATTTCTCCTGTACTTCTAGGATGGTGTTTTTGAACAACATTCATGCCCTTTTCACGTGGAATTTCGATTCACAAAGATTCCAATAGTGGTTTTGTACCCTGCAATATTTGCAGCCTATCAGAGTCAAGGTTCTCATTAATATACAGTGCTATTCCTCCTCCAATCCTGTCTACCCTATGATTGCCCACAGGTCTCATGCTGAAATCGGAGTTTCTAGTTGCGCTTTCGTCCGCACACAGAGTGTCTCAGTTTTTCATCTGAATCAGCCATTGTTTATGCCTTCATTTCGCAGAGACCGGTATCCGGAGGATTTTTTCCGGTTGTGCTTGTTGGATGTGTGGCGGTTTCTTCTGTGTTATTTGGAGATTATGAATTAATTTCGTTGCTCAAATCCTTTTTTGCTGGATAGCACAAAGGTGAGGCGGCTTCTAAAGTGACGATTTCTCATTGGGTTAAAGAGGCTATTTCTTCAGCTTATGTTCTAGTAGGTCACTCGCCTCCAGCAGGCCTTCGCGCGCATTCAACTCAGGCTTTGTCTGCGTCACGGGCAGTCTCGCCTAGTAGCTGTGGATGAAATCTGTCGAATGGCAACTTGGGCGTCAGAACACTCTTTTGTCAAACATTATCGGGTAGGTGTGGCCACGTGCACGGAGGCGGTTTTTGGGGCTTACTGTGCTGGCAGCGGGAGTTTCAGCGCCCCATCCAGTGTAGGTATTGCTTTGATACATCTCACCTGTCTCTTTATTCATCTGCTGCTGATGCTAAGGAATGAAAAATTATGCCTTGCCTGATAATTTTCTTTCCTTTAGTCGCAGCAGATGAATCCAGAGTCCCACCTGAGCCGAGGTTCATCTTCTTGGGTAGAGGGGTGTCTGCAGAAGTACAATCTGCATCTTTGTTTAGTTTCTCTGTTTGCTGATTTTCAGGTTCTGTTTACACGTCTGTTGGAGGGTTCTGTGTAGAAGGAGATGTGGTGTTTTACGGTTTGTTTCCTATTCTTTGTTATGAGAAATACTGAGGATTCCAGGAGCACACCGTCCAATAAGGCAGAGTGCAAATCAATGCTCTCTATCTCTACCTGCTGGTAGATGGTCACAATCCATCTGTCTCTGGATTCATCTGCAGTGTCTAAAGGAAAGAAATTTATCAGGTAAGGAATAATTTTTTGTTTATATACTAATGCTTAATCACTCGATAGCTTTGAAATACGGTGTCTGCAGAACAGAGCTGGTATTATTGAAATTACCTTGATCTTATATGATCAGTTACATTTGAATTTTCAAAGCTAAAGCTATATGCTAAATTAAATTATTTTAATTTGTTTTTCAGAGTGCGGACGCCAAATTCCTGGAGCTGTAAAAGGCGTGAAAATGATGAGATTATTACTAGGTGACATTGAAGAAAAGTTAACAGGGCTATGCTTATTTTTTGTGCGCTGTAAAAATGACAATCCTGTAACGTCTAAAAATATACAAGAGGTATTCATTTTTAAATACAGCAGGATTTGAAATGGAACACGTAATAAGTTGTTAATCTTGTAAATTGCTTTTCACACTATTCATAAAGAGCTATTCAAGTTTTTCTTGATAGTACCTTATTTACCCCAGACCATTTTCTTCCTTTATAACTGCATATATAAGGTTTCTCATGACTGAAAGGTACAAATAGCAATAGATAGTAGTATAGTCCAGTTTAAATTTTCCTTGTGCCCTCTTAATCTTTGAGAGTAGTAAAATCTTTTTTACACCCACACAATTTATAGCATAGATACTTCAGCATCAAAAGTTAATCATATATATTTTTTGAACCTCAGTGATGTAAATCGCCATCCTTTAGATAGAGTCGATTTAATAACATCAAATTCTTCACTGGTTCTTTTGTTTTCTTTCTAAATTTCTAAATTTCGTATTCAATACATATAAATTTTTGAATTTATCACTTATCTTTTCAATTTTTCAAAGTTTGTCGGACCCAGGGGATCAGCTGTCCGACATGCACGTTTCGCCCATAGTGGGCTGTCTCAAGGACATTCCCCTGCAATATAGATAAAAATTAATTAATAGTCTCCCCAAATATTGGAAATAAGCCTACATTCGGAGAGGGCACAAGGAAAATTTAAACTGGACTATACTACTATCTATTGCTATTTGTTGATAATCCGGTTTTTAAAAAATTAAAAAAATTTGCTCTTGCCTGCTGTTGAGTGAAAGGTACAAATGACATCTCAGAGTCTGTGAGCAGTGTTCTCCACAGTAACAATAGAAACCTCTCTTTCTTCTTTGGAAGCTGAGTGTGCACCATTTTTGTGATGTTCCCAAGTCCTATCAGAATCAAGAAACTTACCTACAGCACTATATCTGGTGCCCTGTAAATACAAAAGTTAACAAGCATGATTGAGTTAAGCACACAAATACGGTGATTCCTCTCTGATCCACAGACAGGAACAGCTCTCCTAGAGCTCGGAAATCAATGTGAAGTTCTGAGTATGCATGGCCCTAATCATGGGTAGATTTGCTCTGCTGAATGGATACATAAAAAAGCTGAGAGGTGACTTCAAACGTTGGTTTTGTCACATTTGCTTTTCATTCTAGCAGAAGAAAGTTACATCAGGTTTTTTTTTTACATTTTACTTTTTGTGCTTTTGAGCCATGTCAGGATTTTAGCACTGTGTATGTGCTTCTGTAAATTCATGCCTAGTCTACTATCAAGTGGTTGCCTCTAAAGCAGATGGGCCTTTCGTTTTACACTGCCCAATTTCAATCCTATACAATCAAGAAATGGGAGGACTTTTGTAGAAATAATAGTCATCATGACAATCCTCTATTTTTTTGGCATACCACTAAAGCATTACTGAGGGGTGAAGTAATCGCTTATTTGTCTTGAAAGCGTAGAGAACAAGCTAGGAATATACTCACACTTGAGAGTGGATTAAAACAAGAGCAGAAATGATATGCTACTTAAAGGCTATTTAGGCAGCCTTTTGAATACTTTATTGCATGAAAATGCAAAACATTCTAATAGTTTTTATAAATATTAAGCTTTATTCTTTTTATTGATAAAACTGGGTCATTATTGGCCAGGTTATTACATCCTTGGAAAGGCCCTCGTGTAATACACTACTTGATGATACTAACTGAATTTTGCATTCTAATGCTGATATAGGGATCCTCTTACTAAGGTGCTCTAAAAATGCTGTGCAGCTTGTTGTCTACCTATGGGCTGCATGGCACTTAATGCACACTAATTCGTTAGCACATCTTAGTAAATGGACCCCATAGTGAATTACTTTCAAAACATTTTCATGACAATCCATTCTTCTGCGGGTTTAATGTAGAGTCTAACCCAGTGGAGAATCTCTACGCCTTGGATCTACTGACACTGAACCTGATGAACTAGAAAAATTAAATGCGCCCATCATGCCTGAAGAAATCAAAAGGGTGTTACACTTTCTGAAATGTAATAAAACAGCAGGACCCAGTGGGTTTATGGGCAGGTTCTACAGGTTGTTGGAGTTGGAAATTTGGGGACTGTTGGAAGTTTATTTTAGTAAGGCAATTGAGCAACATAGTCTTCCACTCAAACAAAATCAGTCCTTAGTTGCCTTAATTCTTAAATCTGGGAAGGATCCCCAATGGACTTCTTTTTATCGCCTGATTTCCCTTTAGAATGTGAACATAAATATTTTTGCTAAAATTTTCTCTAATAGGCTGGAGATACTTATATCTAAGTTAATAAAAAAAGACCAGGTAGAGTTTATACAAGGCCGTCAAGCAGTTTATTTTTTTATTTATTATTACATTTGTACCCTGCGTTTTCCCACTCAAAGCAGGTTCAATGCGGCTTACGTAGTAATAGGGATTACAGGTTACTGATAGTGAAACTTGATAGGGAAAATATGAGTTAAGTAAAGCAGAATAATAGAAGATATAGGTGGGTAGAGATGTGCAAGTGTTTGGGTAAATGGATTCATAGGATTAGTTTGGTTCATTTGGGTAGGCTTGCTTGAACAGATGGGTTTTTAATGATTTCCGGAAGGGTAGGTAGTTCCTGATTGATCGGATACTGTTTTCACCACCACCACCTCCCATGGGAGGGCATTCCAGGCATCTACCACCCTCTAACAAAATACTTCCTGACATTATTCCTGAGCCTGACCCCTTTCAACTTCAATCCTTGTTGATTTTGATACTACAGATTGTATTCTCTTGTTACTATGTAAGCCACATTGAGCCTATGATAAGCAGGAAAGCGCGGGGTACAAATGTAACAAATAAATAAATTCATGCCCTCTAATTCCATCTAGTCCCATCTCTGGAAAAGGTTTGTTTGCAAATTAATACCTTTCAAATATTTGAATATCTGTATCATACATTCTCCGAGGACAAGCAGGTTGCTTGTTCTCACGACTGGGTTGACGTCCACAGCAGCCCCCTCCAACCGGAGCAAAAATCTCGCGGGAGGTCCCACACGCAGGGCACGCCCACTGCGCATGCGCAGCCGTCTTCCCGCCCGTGCGTGACCATTCCCGCTCAGTTTTTTCCTTTCCGCGCTGGAGAGAGACGCGTCTTCGTTCCTCTCCTTGTCAGCCCCGGAAAACCGGTTTGCGGCCTAGTCCACGCTTTATTTTGTTTTTTCGTTTACGAAAAAAAAAGAGAAGTTTCCCTCGTCGTTCTTTAGTCACGGGGTCGCCTCGTCGCGGCCTTGGGCCGCGCGGTCGTTTCTTTTTCTTTATTCTAGTGTGCTTTTCACCGCCACCATCGACGATTTTGATTTCGCCGATGCAGTTTTTCCGTCGATGTCCTCGAAGGTCCCGAGCGGATTCAAAAAGTGTGGTCGGTGCGACCGGCAGATCTCGCAGACCGATACTCACGCTTGGTGCCTCCAGTGCCTCGGGGCGGAGCATAATTCCAAGACGTGCACCTTGTGTCTCGGCTTACAGAAGTGGACGCAGGTGGCGAGGCAAGTTCTTCAGGACCGTCTTTTTGGAACTTTCGCCGGCCCTTCGACGTCGACCTCGACGGCACCGGTGTCGACGACCGGGTCTTCGGTACCGATGTCGACGGCGTCGGCGCCGACTATGGCATCGACCCCAGGAGCACAGGTTCCCTTGGCCCGTCGACCTGCCAGCAACGGTGGTGGTGAGCGGCCGCATGGGCAGTCTGCCCCGGCCACTCCCGCTGCTCAGGGCCATTGGGTCCGAACCCTGTTGGATCCGATACCTCGAGGCCGTGGGGACTTCACCTCCTCCTCGTCTCTTCCGCGGAGCGCCGATGACGGACTTCGAAAGAAAGCTGCCAAAAAGCACTGTCATCGGTCGCCCACGGCGCATGGGACTGGCAGCTCCGGGACATCGAGAGAAGACTCGACCCTCAGGAAGCGGCAGTGCCGGGAGGAGCACTCCTCGGTTGAAGAGGTGTCGATGCACTGGTCGTCGGGTACCTCGGTACCGTCTCCTGGACCTGGGCAGCTTCCAGCACCGACGCCCACACCGGCCCCCCTGCCTTTCCCGACAGCGGGCCTAGACGAGTGCCTCCGAGCCATCCTTCCGGGGATCCTGGAAGGGCTGATGCGCCAAGCCCTGCCGGCACTGGGGGTGCTTGCGCTCTCGGTGCCATTGATGGAGGCGCCGGTGGGCTCTGGTCCAGTGATGAGGCTGCCGACGCCGCTTGCAGCACCGGTGTCGACTGCCACTCAGGTGGAATCCCTGTCGACGTCGATGGAGGGAGCTTCGTCCCCACCGGCGCGGGAGTCCACCTCTCAACGCCATCATCGAGGACGTGGTTTCTCACAGTCGAGACGGGCCCGGTTGCGGTCTGAGCTGAGAGAGCTCTTGTCCGACACTGAGGAGGAGGCCTCGTGGTGGGAGGAGGGGGACCCCAGATATTTCTCCTCAGAGGAGTCTGTGGGCCTTCCCTCCGACCCCACTCCTTCACCGGAGAGGAAGCTCTCGCCTCCTGAGAGCCTCTCCTTTGCATCCTTTGTCAGGGATATGTCTATCAGCATTCCCTTCCCAGTGGTTACTGTGGATGAGCCGAGGGCGGAGATGCTCGAAGTCCTCGACTATCCATCACCACCTAGAGAGTCTTCAACGATACCGTTGCGCAATGTCCTCAAAGAGACACTGCTTCGGATCTGGTTGTAGCCATTATCTAATCCCACCATCCCCAAGAAAGCGGAGTCCCAATACAGAATCCACTCAGACTCGGAATTGATGCGGCCTCAATTGCCTCATGACTCGGCAGTCGTGGACTCTGCTCTCAAGAGAGCACGGAGTTTGAGGGATACTGCCTCGGCGCCCCCTGGGTGGGAGTCTCGCACTCTGGACTCGTTTGGGAGGAAGGCCTACCAATCTTCCATGCTCGTGACCAGAATACAATCATACCAGCTCTACACGAGCATCCACATGCGGAATAATGTGTGGCAACTGGCGGACCTGGTTGACTAGCTCCCCCCGGAGCAGTCCAGGCCATTTCAGGAGGTGGTCAGGCAGCTGAAGGCGTGCAGAAAATTCCTGTCCAGGGATATTTATGACACCTGTGATGTGGCATCCAGAGCTGCGGCCCAAGGTATAGTGATGCGCAGACTCTCCTGGCTGCATGTCTCTGACCTGGACAACCGCACCCAGCAGCGGCTGGCGGATGTCCCTTGCCGGGGGGATAACATTTTTGGTGAGAAGGTCAAGCAGTTGGTGGACCAACTGCACCAGCGGGAAACCGCTCTCCACAAGCTCTCCCACCGGGCACCTTCAGCATCCACCTCCGCAGGTGGACGGTTTTTCCCGGGCCTGGCAGGCTGCACCCTACGCCTACAACAAGCATAGGTACACCCAGCCGGCCCGAAGGCCTCCTCAGGCTCAGAGACAGTCTCAGCGCGCTTGTTCCCGTCAACAGCGTGTGCCTAAGCAGCCCCCTGCGCCTCCACAGCAAAAGCAGGGGATGGGCTTTTGACTGGATCCATGGGAACATAGCCGCCATCAAAGTAGCCGTGCCGGACTGGCCTGCCAGTCGGGGGGAGGTTGGAAGATTTTCACCAAAGGTGGCCTCTTGTAACCTCTGACCAGTGGGTTCTTCAAATAGTGCGGTGCGGATACACCCTGAATTTGGTTTCCACCCCACCAAATTGTCCACCGGGAGCCCAATCCTTCAGCTCCCATCACAAGCAGGTACTTGCAGAAGAACTCTCCGCCCTTCTCAGCGCCAGTGCGGTCGAGCCCGTACCACCCGGGCAGGAAGGGCAGGGATTCTATTCCAGGTACTTCCTTGTGGAAAAGAAAACAGGGGGGCTGCACCCCATCCTAGACCTGAGAGGCCTGAACAAGTATCTGGTCCGAGAAAAGTTCAGGATGCTTTCCTTGGGCACCCTTCTACCCATGATTCAGAAAGACGATTGGCTATGTTCCCTGGATTTAAAGGACGCTTACACTCACATCCCGATACTGCCAGCTCACAGACAGTATCTCCGATTCCGTCTGGGGACACGTCACTTTCAGTATTGTGTGCTGCCCTTTTGGCTCGCCTCTGCACCACGGGTGTTCACGTAGTGTCTCGTGGTGGTTGCGGCGTATCTACTCAAACTGGGGGTGCACGTGTTCCCGTATCTCGACGATTGGCTGGTGAAGAGCACCTCAGAGGCAGGAGCTCTTTGGTCCATGCAGTGCACTATTGAACTTCTGGAGCTGCTGAGGTTTGTGATAAATTACCCGAAGTCCCATCTCCAGCCAGTCCAATCTCTGGAATTCATAGGAGCTCTGCTGAATTCACAGACGGCTCAGGCCTATCTTCCCGAGGCGAGAGTTCAGAATCTTCTGTTCCTTGCTTCCCAGACCTCAGCATCTCAGCAGATTACAGCTCGGCAGATGTTGAGACTCCTGGGCCATATGGCCTCTACAGTCCATGTGACTCCCATGGCTCGTCTTCACATGAGTTCTGCTCAATGGACCCTAGCTTCCCAGTGGTGCCAAGCCACCGGGAATGTAGAAGATGTCATCCGCCTGTCCATCAGTTGCCGCTATTTGCTGCGCTGGTGGACAATTCGGACCAATTTGACCCTGGGACGCCCATTCCAAATTCCGCAGCCCACAAAAGTGCTGACAACGGATGCATTTCGCCTGGGGTGGGGAGCTCATGACGATGGGCTCCACACCCAGGGAGTGTGGTCCCCCCAGGAACAAGATCTTCAGATCAACCTCCTGGAGCTCCGAGCGGTCTGAAACGCACTGAAGGCCTTCAGGGATCGGCTGTCCTACCAAATTATTCAAATACGGACAGACAATCAGGTTGCAATGTATTACATCAACAAGCAGGGGGGCACCGGATCTCGCCCTCTGTATCAGGAAGCCGTCAGGATGTGGCGTTGGGCATGCCAGTTTGGCATACTTCTCCAGGCCACATACCTGGCAGACGTAAACAACAGTCTAGCCGACAGGCTGAGCAGGTTCATGCATGAGTGGTCACTCCATTCCAGAGTGGTACGCAAGATCTTCCGAGAGTGGGGCACTTCCTCGGTGGACCTTTTCGCCTCCCAGACCAACCACAAGCTGCCTCAGTTCTGTTCCAGACTTCAGGCACACGGCAGACTGGCGTCAGATGCCTTTCTCCTCCATTGGGGGAACGGCCTCCTGTATGCTTATCCTGCCATACCTTTGGTGGGGAAGACCTTACTGAAGCTCAAGCAAGACCGCAGAACCATGATTCTGATCACGCCCTTTTGGCCCCGTCAGATCTGGTTCCCTCTTCTTCTGGAGTTGTCCTCCGAAGAACCGTGGAGATTGGAGTGTTTTCCAACTCTCATTTCGCAGAACGACGGAGCGCTTCTGCACCCCAACCTTCAGTCTCTGGCTGTCACGGCCTGGAGGTTGAGGGCGTAGATTTTGCTTCATTGGGTCTGTCTGAGGGAGTCTCCCGTGTCTTGCTTGCCTCTAGAAAGGATTCCACTAAAAAGAGTTACTTTTTTAAATGGAGGAGGTTTGTCGTTTGGTGTGAGAGCAAGGCCCTAGAAACTCATTCTTATCCTGCGCAGAACCTGCTTGAATACCTTCTACACTTATCAGCGTCTGGTCTCAAGACCAACTCAGTAAGGAATCACCTTAGCACAATTAGTACTTACCATTATCGTGTAGAGGGTAAAGCCATCTCTGGAGAGCCTTTAGTCATTCGATTCATGAGAGGCTTGCTTTGTCAAAGCCCCCTGTCAAGCCTCCTGCAGTGTCATGGGATCTCAACGTCGTCCTCACCCAGCTGATGAAATCTCCTTTGGAGCCGCTGAGTTCATGCCATCTGAAGTATTTGACCTGGAAGGTCATTTTCTTGGTGGCAGTTACTTCAATTCGTAGCGTCAGTGAGCTTCAAGCCCTGGTAGCCCATGCTCTGTATATTAAATTTCATCATAACAGAGTAGTCCTCTGCACTCACCCTAAGTTCCTGCCAAAGGTGGTGTCGGAGTTCCAGCTTAACCAGTCAATTGTCTTGCCAACATTCTTTCCCAGACCGCATACCCGCCCTGCTGAATGTCAGTTGCACACATTGGACTGCAAGCGAGCATTGGCCTTCTATCTGGAGCAGACACAGCTCCACAGACAGTCCGCCCAATTGTTTATTTCTTTCGACCCCAATAAGAAGGGGGTCGCTGTCGGGAAACGCACCATTTCCAATAGGCTAGCAGATTGCATTTCCTTCACTTACGCCCAGACTGGGCTGACTCTTGAGGGTCATGTCATGGCTCATAGTGTTAGAGCCATGGCAGAGTCAGTGGCCCACTTGAAGTCAGCCACTATTGAAGAGATTTGCAAGGCTGCGACGTGGTCATCTGTCCACACATTTACATCACATTACTGCCTCCAGCAGGATACCCGACGCGACAGTCGGTTCGGGCAGTCGGTGCTGCAGAATCTGTTTGGGGTTTGAATCCAGCTCCTCCCTCCAGGACCCGATTTTATTCTGTTCAGGCTGCACTCTCAGTTAGTTGTTCTTCGTAGGTCAATTTCTGTTACGCCCTCACCATTGCGAAGTTCAATTGACCTGGGTTCTTGTTTTGAGTGAGCCTGAGAGCTAGGGATACCCCAGTCGTGAGAACAAGCAGCCTGCTTGTCCTCGGAGAAAGCGAATGATACATACCTGTAGCAGGTGTTCTCCGAGGACAGCAGGCTGATTGTTCTCACCTACCCTCCCTCCTCCCCTTTGGAGTTGTGTTTTCCTCGTTATTTTGCTTGTCATTCAACTGAGCGGGAACGGTCGCGCACGGGCGGGAAGATGGCCGTGCATACGCGGTGGGCGTGCCCTGCGTGCGGGACCTCCCGTGAGATTTTTGCTCCGGTTGGAGGGGGCTGCCGTGGACGTCAACCCAGTCGTGAGAACAATCAGCCTGCTGTCCTCGGAGAACACCTGCTACAGGTATGTATCATTCGCTCCCCTGTTTCTCCTTTAATGCAGGGTATACATGTTTAGGACAGCAAGTCTCTTCATGTACGTCTTGCTATGTAAGCCCCTTAACATTTTTGTTGTTTATAATGTTAACAGGTTATTAGGTGCCTGGGAACAATTTTTGCAATTCTAAACAATAGACTATACTTGTGAGCTGTGATGCGGAGAAAGTCTTGGATTTGTTGCAGTAGCTCTACTTCTTTCAAGCGTTCTCTCTGGGAATTTTTTATCCGCTTTGATATACAAAAGGGGATATGCCAAGATTGTCCCCTGTCCCCTTTGCAGTTTCTTTTATTTTTGCAACCTCAGTTCCAAACTATTAGTACCCTTATATATCAAGTGTCTGTGTGGGGACAGTTCATGTTAAATGTTTTGTGTTTGCAGATGACATTCTCCTTTGCTTATCTTAATCATCTAATTCTTTTATGTGAGAGATGGAGAGTTCTGGAGTGTACTCTTGTGTTTAAGCTTAATTATGATAATGTAGGAGTGCCCACAGGATCGGACCTGCCAAAGCAGATCAGGACTGCCTAAAGGACTGTGATTATCTACCAAAGGACTCTGTCTTCATTATAAAAGCTTCAAAAACTGGACTTTTACATTCTCTTGCATTGTGCCTTAACCACAGACTGTCAGCTCATGCTTCCAACATGCAAAAGTAGCTGAAAGAACTGTTTAGCCTAACAAGATGCAGTAGATAACAGCTGGTAACACTTAGCAGCCAAAGGCTTGAGAAATGAAGCAGCCTGCACGTAGACGCCACATGAATAGAAGATAGCTTGAGAGTGTTGCAACCCCCACCTTGCATCTCTGAGCCTTACGCTCCATTGAGCCTTATCAACCCTGTGAAAGAAGCATTGTGTGATTATGTGTGTGTGCTAGAACAGGGCGATAAGTTTCGTTTTCTTTGCTAGTATCATTTCAGAATTATGACGTGTGTATGTACTTGAAGAACTACAAATGTTTACTGCGCATTTGAAATATGATGTATAAAGTGCCTAATGCGCAGGCCCATAGGGGAGGTATAAATGAGAGTGTCAGATGATTTCACGGGAACAGTATCCTGAGATTGAACTCAGTGCTGTTACATTGCTAGCAATAAAAGCTGTCTTGCCTTTGGAACCAGCTGCCTCTTGTCTCTTGATTTACTAGCTGAGAATCCTGTTACAATAAGACAATGGCACTGCCCATTAATTTAACTGACTATCACCATAATTGGCTATCTTTGCCTTTTCGGTGGAATGACCTATTTACTGTTTGGATATACAAATTCGTTCCCACCCGAGCAAGCTGTATGAGGTTAACTGTTATGACCCAGTGGTGGTGAGCCCCTGTGCCCCGACTGAGCACGGCAGAGATAGAGTGACATCGCACTCGATCAGGCAGCCAGACAACCCCTAGCTTCACCTGGGAAGTGACCACCGTTCACCGGGAGTTGAGCCCCCAGCTGCAGGCGGCCACCAGGACTTCAGGAACCGGCGGGGTTACACAGCCGCTGACCAGGATAGCAGGAAACAGACACTGTCCAGAACCAGTACTCCAACAGGGAAAGAAATAGTCAAATCAGTCCAGAGTCAAGGCAGGTAGCAAACAAGCGAAATCCGAGATAACTAGCCAAGGTCTGGTACACAGGAAAAACAGGAACAGAAGGAAGTCGGTGAACAGCACTCCGACAGCAACTCCTTAGAAGTCAGAACAAATGAGGCCGAAGCAATGAAGGCCTGGAGGCAGTGCTTTAAATAGTGAGGAAATCTGAGCAAACCACACTCAGGTGAAGCCAACATGGCTGCCCCCCATAGGCTTCGTCGAAGCATTCCACTTCTCTGGGCTGAAGGAGATGTCTACTTCAAGTAGAGGAAGTGCCAGGTCCCTCCTTTTCTCCCCCCTCCCGCTGGCTCCGTTGAAAAAAAAAAAAAAACATTTTGGACGTCCTTAAGGGCGTTTATTTCAACGTTTACTTCAACGTTTATTGCAGCTACTCACTGGGACACCAGTTCGTTACAGCTCGGAGCGAGAAGCAGGTAATTTTTACCTTTTTGTAGCGGGCAGGGGGTTCCCCGATCGGTCTCCATGTGGTCTATGGCGTCGGAGGGTGAGGGCGCAAAGAATCTCTTCCCGGTCCGTGTGTGCGCTTCTAGCGGGGATGCGGGGGTCTTAAAGTCTAATTCGCCCTTGTTGGGTGTCAGTTTGGAGGCCGGTCAGTGTCCCGGTTCTTCCTCCGGTGCGGCGGTTTTTCCCGCCATAAATGCCCATCCCCCGCTGCTCGCCTCCGCCATCTTGGCCGGCCACTCTGCTCGGACGGCTTCTTCTTGGGCCACCCTTGAGGTGGGAGACGTTAATTCTATGGCCGCCCTTGATTTGGGCGACGGCAAAAAAGCGGCCAAAGTTAAGCACCGTTCTTCCCGCGCGGCTCCTTCGCGGAGTGTTGCGCCGGACGCCATTTTGGATGCTCAGCATGTTTCTCCCCCGCTCTTGCGAGCGCTGGTTGAGGGTGCGTCTAGGGTTGTGGCCCAGGCTGCTGAAGTGCACAGTCTGGGGGGTTTCTCCCCCGAGTTCATTTTGCTGCTGCATCAGGCTTTCCTTATGCAAAACGCTGCCCCGGCTCCCTTGTCCGATAAAGGGGTTGAGGCCCCCGGAAGTAAACGCCCTCAGGTGGATTTCCAGGCCTTAGAGGACTCTGTCTCCTCTGATGTAGATGAGGGCAGCGTATCTGGAATCGGGCTTGGCTTATTTGGCAGACTTACTGTATGATGTCTTGAGAGCCTCGGCTAAAGGTATGGCTCAGACAGTCTCTGCGCGGCGGTGGCTTTGGCTGAAGCATTGGTCTGCTGACCACGCCTCTATGTCCCGCCTGGCTAAGTGGCCTTTTAAAGGCAAGCTGCTCTTTGGGGTCGAGCTGGACAAAATTGTGACCGATCTCGGCACGTCTGAGGGCAAGAGGTTACCAGAGGTCAGGGCTCGGGCCAGTGCTCGCCCCGGTAACTCCAGAGGACGGTTTCAGGAAGCCCGTCGGTACCGCCCGGGCAAGTCGGGCTCCTCTGCCCCCTCTTCCTTCAAAAGGAACTCCCCCAAGCAGCATTCCTTTCGCAGAGACCGCCGTCCCGGAGGTGCGCCCTCCGGTCCTCCCCCAGGGTCTCGTACCCAATGACGGGGCCCTGGTCCATGGCCCAGTGCAGATTGGAGGACGCCTGTCCTCGTTTCTGTGCGAGTGGACCAGGGTAACTTCAGACGCTTGGGTGCTGGAAGTCATCAGAGAAGACTACAAGCTAGAGTTCTGCCGACCCTTAAGAGACGGGTTTGTACTCTCTCCCTGCAAGTCTCCGGTCAAAGCTGTGGCAGTGCAGCAGACTTTGGACAATCTGATCCGCCTGGGTGCGGTCGTTCCAGTGCCAGAAAATCAGCTTGGCAAGGGACGTTACTCCATTTACTTTGTGGTACCAAAGAAAGGAGGTTCTGTACGGCCTATCCTCGACCTCAAAGGGGTCAATCGGGCCTTGAAAGTTCGACACTTTCGCATGGAGACTCTCCGCTCTGTTATAGCGGCAGTGAAGGCAGGGGAGTTCCTGGCATCCTTGGACATCAAGGAAGCATATTTGCATATTCCCATCTGGCCTCCTCATCAACGCTTTCTGCGTTTTGCAGTCCTGGGCCGACACTTCCAGTTCAGAGCCCTCCCGTTCGGGTTGGCTACTGCTCCGCGGACCTTCTCCAAAGTAATGGTGGTCATCGCGGCCTTCCTGCGAAAGGAAGGGGTACAAGTCCATCCTTATCTGGACGACTGGTTGATCCGAGCCCCCTCTTATGCAGAGTGCGGCAAAGCTGTGGACCGGGTGATTGCTCTTTTGAGCTCCCTGGGGTGGATCATCAACTGGGAGAAAAGCCAGCTGCGCCCGACTCAGTCCCTGGAGTATCTGGGAGTTCGATTCGACACCCAAGTGGGCAGAGTGTTCCTGCCTAGAGGAATCGGATTGTCAAGCTTCAGGCTCAGGTGGACCAGTTCCTAGTAGCCTCTCCTCTTCGGGCTTGGGACTATGTGCAGCTGTTGGGCTCTATGACGGCCACGATGGAAGTAGTGCCCTGGGCCAGGGCTCATATGAGACCACTACAACACTCTCTGCTGCAGCGCTGGACTCCAGTGTCGGAGGATTATGCTGTGCGCCTTCCCTTGGACCCAGCAGTGCGCAAGGCGCTGAGCTGGTGGCTGAAGACAGACAAGTTGTCTGCAGGAATTGCTCTTGTGACCCCGGAGTGGATTGTCGTCACGACAGACGCCTCTTTGACGGGCTGGGGAGCCCACTGCTTGGGAAGAACAGCACAGGGGCTCTGGTCTCCTGCAGAGGCAAAGTGGTCTATCAACCTCCTGGAACTCAGAGCCATTCGGTTGGCACTTTTGGAGTTCCTCCCGGTACTGGCGTTGAAGCCAGTACGGGTCCTGTCGGACAATGCCACGGCTGTGGCCTATGTCAACTGCCAGGGAGGTACCAAGAGCGCCCCTCTAGCCAAGAAGGCCATGAATCTATGCCAGTGGGCGGAAGCGAACCTGGAACAGCTGACAGCGGCCCACATTGCCGGAGTCATGAATGTCAAGGCGGACTTTCTCAGTCACCATACCTTGGATCCCGGAGAGTGGCAGTTATCGGCTCAGGCGTTCTTGGACATTACGAAGCGCTGGGGTCAGCCGAGCCTAGATCTGATGGCGTCATCGGCCAATTGCCAAGTGCCGCGCTTTTTCAGCAGAGGACGGGACCCTCGATCCCTGGGAGTAGATGCTCTTCTCCAACAGTGGCCGACACAAGAGCTTCTCTATGTGTTCCCGCCCTGGCCCATGTTGGGCAGGGTACTAGACAGGGTGGCAAAGCATCCGGGCTGGATAATCCTGGTGGGTCCGGACTGGCCCAGACGTCCCTGGTATGCGGACGATCAGGCTCTCATTGGACGACCCTCTGCGACTGCCAGTGGAGCAGGGCCTGTTGCATCAGAGTCCCGTGGTGATGGAGGATCCCTCCCCCTTTGGTCTTACGGTCTGGCTATTGAGCGGCAGCGTCTGAGGAAGAAGGGCTTCTCAGACAAGGTCATCACCACTATGCTGAGAGCGAGGAAGCGCTCTATTTCTACTGCTTACGCCAGGGTTTGGCGTACCTTTGCAGCGTGTTGTGAAGCAGGCTCACTTTCTCCCTTCACTGCTCCAATTTCTTCAGTGTTGGCGTTCCTGCAAGAAGGTCTGGAGAAAGGCCTGTCACTCAGTTCCCTTAAAGTCCAGGTAGCGGCTCTGGCTTGCTTCAGGGGCCGCCTGAAGGGTGCTTCCCTGGCTTCGCAGCCAGATGTGGTGCGTTTTCTCAAGGGAGTTAATCACCTGCGCCCTTCTCTGCACTCAGTGGTGCCTGCGTGGAATCTCAACCTGGTGCTAAGAGCCTTGCAGAAGCCGCCTTTTGAACCTTTGTCGAGGGCATCTCTGAAAGACCTGACGTTGAAAGCAGTCTTTTTGGTGGCTATCACTTCAGCCAGAAGAGTTTCCGAGCTCCAGGCGCTCATGTCGAGAGCCTTTTCTGCAGTTCACTGAGGCAGGAGTGTCTATTCACACAGTGCCTTCCTTCCTGCTCAAGATTGTTTCTCGCTTCCATGTGAATCAGCAGCTCTGTCTACCGTCCTTTCGTAGGGAGGACTACCCAGAGGAGTACTCTGCTCTCAAATATCTGGATGTGAGTCGAGTCATCATCAGATACTTGGAAGTGACCAATGATTTCCGGAAGTCGGATCATCTGTTTGTCCTGTTTGCAGGTCCTCGTAAGGGTCTGCATTCTGCTAAGTCTACAGTGGCAAGATGGGTCAAGGAAGCCATTGCAGCGGCTTATGTGGCCGCGGGGAAGGTGCCGCCTATCCAGCTGAAGGCTCACTCCACTAGAACTCAGGCGGCCTCGATGGCAGAGGCTGGGTCCGTCTCCTTGGAAGAGATTTGCAAGGCGGCAACTTGGGCATCGGCCCATACCTTCTCCAGGCATTACCGCTTGGCTGTGGCTGCTCGGGCGGAGGCCCGATTTGGAGCTTCAGTGTTGCGGTCAGGGATTTCAATGTCCCGCTCTGGGTGAGTACTGCTTCGGTACATCCCACCAGTCTATGGATTGATCAGCATGATGATATGGAAGGTAAAATTATGTATCATACCTGATAATTTTCTTTCCATTAATCATAGCTGATCAATCCATAGCCCCTCCCAGATATCTGTATTGTTTATATTCTGGTTGCATTTCAGGTTCAAGTTTAGTCTTCAGTTCCTGTTCAGGAGGACTTCGTGTTCGGGTTTTTTCAATTGGATTCTTTAAGAGTTAAGACTGGTTTGTGTTACAGTGAGCTGCTGCATTCCTCTCCCCTCCGTTTTACGGGGCTGGATTGAGACATAAATTCTGCCGGCGCTCCCTCCCGCTTCGTGCGGCTGTAGGGCAGCTTTGTACCCCTCCCGCTTCGGCGGTGTTAGGGTCAGTCAGCTCCTCCCGCGGTTGCGGTTGCAGGTTAAGCCAGATCCCCCCGCATCGGCGGGGTTGTGTCCCTCCCCCGCTCCGCGGGGATGAGCTGGACGGATTCCCCTCCCCCACTTTTGTGGGGATGAGCTGGGTTATTTCCCCTCCCCCGTTTCGGCGGTGGTGAGCTGGGCAGAGTGTCCCTTTGTGGGTGTAATTCTCTAAGTGCTGAGTCCTGCGGATGGAGCTTGGATATCGACATACTGAGGAGTTTCCGGCAGCACATGACCACATATAGGGAGGCAAAAGGATTGCTCTCTATCTCCACCTGCTGGTAGATGGACACAACCCACTAGTCTATGGATTGATCAGCTATGATTAATGGAAAGAAAATTATCAGGTATGATACATAATTTTACCATGTCAGACAAACAGGACAAACGAGATAAGGGAATATTAAAGTGAGGATGATAAAATAAGGGTTCTGAACAAGTGAATAAGGGTTAGGAGTAAAAGCAGCATCAAAAAGGTGGGCTTTTAGCTTAGATTTGAAGACGGCCAGAGATGGAGCTTGACGTACCAGCTCAGGAAGTCTATTCCAGGCATGTGGTGCAGCAAGATAAAAGGAACGGAGTCTAGAGTTAGCAGTGGAGGAGAAGGGTGCAGATAAGAGAGATTTACCCAGTGAACTGAGTTCCCTGGGAGGAATGTAGGGAGAGATGAGAGTGGAGAGGTACTGAGGAGCTGCAGAGTGAATGCATGTATAGGTCAATAAGAGGAGTTTGAACTGTATGCGGAAACGGATAGGAAGCCAGTGAAATGACTTGAGGAGAGGGCTAATATGAGCATAATGACCCTGGCAGAATATTAGTCGTGCAGCAGAATTTTGAACAGATTGAAGAGGAGAGAGATGGCTAAGTGGGAGACCTGTGAGAAGCAAGTTGCAATAGTCTAAGCGAGAGGTGATAAGAGTGAGGATGAGGGTTCTGGTAGTGTGCTCAGAGAGAAAGAAACGACAGGTTTTAGCAGTCTCCTGAATAAGTGCAGAGAAGGAGAGGGAGGAGTCGAAGATGACCCCAAGGTTACGAGCTGATGAGACAGGAAGGATGAGAGAGGAAGGATGAAAGTGTTATCCACAGAAATAGAGAATGGGGGAGGAGGAGATGTTGGCTTAGGGGGAAAGATAAGAAGCTCAGTCTTGGTCATGTTTAGTTTCAGATGGCGCTGAGACATCCAGGCAGCAACGTCAGAGAGGCAGGTGATACTTTGGCTTGGATTTCGGCTGAGATTTCTGCTGTGGAGAGGTAGATCTGGGAGTCATCAGCGTAATGATAATACTGAATACCATGGGATGAGATCAGAGTACTAAGGAAAGAAGTATAGATGGAGAAAAGAAGAGGTCCCAGGACAGATCCCTGAGGTACACCAACTGACAGTGGGCTAGAAGTAGAAGAGGATCCACTAGAGTATACACTAAAGATACGCTGGGAGAGATAAGAAGCAAACCAGGAAAGAATAGAGCCCTGAAATCCAAGTGAGGACAGCGTATCAAGGAGTAGGCTGTGATCAGTGTCAAAAGCAGCAGATAGATTGAGAAGGATGAGGATAGAATAGTGACCTTTCGATCTGGCCAGGAACAGATCATTGGAGACTTTAGCAAGCACTGTTTCAGTTGAATGAAGGGGGTGAAAGCCAGATTGAAGTGGATCAAGAATAGCTTGAGATGAAAGAAAGTCAAGGCAACGGCGGTGAACAGTGTTAGGCTTTTCCAAAAGTAGGAGACTGGGTTTGTGAGCCCTTGGGTCACTGCCGAGGAGCGGCAGCGGCAGGCAAAACCACCCTACACCAGAGACAGGGCAGAACTCTGACAAACAGGCTTCACCTGCACATGGCCACCTTTCACCAGGAGTTGAGCCCCTGGCTCTAGGCGGCCGACAGCACTTGCTGGACAGGTCAGGAACAGAATACCCACTAGGCTGTACAGGGGCTGGGGGTCAGAGGGGAAGGGATGGTCAGCAAGGCAGGAAACTGGTCTAGGACACACAGACAGACAAAACTACACAAAGCAGGAGAAGGGCAAGCTAACGGACAGGAACTGAGAGCTGCAAGCAGCCACTGAAACGGGGAACAAACGCTGACAAACGAGAGACAGAACTGAAAGCTGCCAGGCAGCCCCTGAACAGGAAACACAGACAAACAGAAACCAAACACAGAAATATGAACAAGAAACAAGGCAAGGAAACAAGCAAAAACCTAAGCTAACCTACACACAGACTACTAGAATCAGGCAAGAATCTCAGACAAACAACTGGACTAGCAGAAGTGCAACAAGCACCAATATACCAGGGCCTTAGGTGATGCAAAGGCAAAGGCAGAGAGGTTCCAAATGGCTAATAAGCCTAGCAGCAGCTGAGACTTATCTGCAGCTATCACCATGTAAATATGGGTGCTGTGAAGGTCAAAACAAAGCAAGCAAGTCTGGCAGCCCGGAAGAGCTGGACCGGACTGGGCTGAAATCTGGAACGGGTGACAGTAACCAGACAGTCCATTGCAACCACCAGGTCTGGCCACCAGATTGGTGAGAGGAAGGAGAGCACGAAACACGGGCACAACCGTGACAAACAGCACGTTCAAGTATCTTGGATAGGAAAGGGAGGAAAGAGATGGGGCAATAGTTGGAAGGACAGGTAGGGTCCAATGAAGGTTTTTTAAGGAGTGGTGTGACTACGGCATGTTTGAAGGCATCAGGAACAGTTAGTTTCGAGGATGAAATAAGATGTATAGTTTCCTCTTCAGTGATTTCAGAAAAGGAAGCAGGGGTTGGAGGGTCTAGAGAATGGACTAAGGGAAGGAGAGGTGGAGGTGACCTGGTTGAGAGTTCAAGTTTAATCTTGTGAACCTTATCATGAAAGAACTCAGCCAGAGTCTGGGGGGGAAAGTGAAGGGGGGTTGGAGGTGAAGGCACTTTGAGGAGAGTTCAGTGTGGCAAAGAGATGTCGAGGGTTTGAGCCAAGAGAATTTGTCTACTGGATGTAATAGTCCTGTTTGGCAAGTAAAAGAGCAGACTGGAAGGAGGTCAGCAAGAATTTGAAATGTATGAAGTCAGCATGAGCACGGGATTTCAGCCAAAGGCGTTCGGCAGAGTGGGCAAAGGAACGTAGGTAGCGGATTCTAGAGGTCAGCGAAGGCTGGGGTTTGGTACGTTTTACAGAATGGGGAGTGGGAGGAGCGAGAGTATCCAGAGCAGAGGAGAGAATAGTATTACAGGAAAAGACAGCCTCATTGACATATTGGATAACATAGTGGTAGAGAAGAGATTTGAAACACTGGAGGACAGAGTAGAAGGGTCAATAGCCTGAAGATTCCTAAATGTGTTGGTTAAGATTGGATGGGACTGGGGAGGAGGGTGTTTAAGTGTGAAAGTTATGAGATGATGGTCAGAGAGGGGAAGAGTTGAGGCACAGAAGCTGGAGAGTGAGCAGTTTCAGAAGAGGATAAGATCAAGACAGTGGCCATTCTGGTGAGTGGGGGTAGTGGAGCACAGTTGAAGATTGAAAGAGGATGTTAAAGCAAGAAACTGAGAAGCATAAGAGTCAGAGGGATCATTAGCATGAATGTTAAAATCCCCAAGAATGAGGGAAGGAGATGAAGGTTCAAGATAGAAGGAAAGCCAGGTATCAAAGTCAGTGAGAAAAGAAGAAAGGGACTTATCAGGGGGTCGTTAAATGACTGCTACTCGGAGAGGCAGAGGAGGAAATAGACGGATGGATTGGACTCGAAGGAACAAAAACAGTGAGAATGAAGTGGAAGAAAAGGTTGAAATCTACAAGAGGGTGAAAGTAGTAGCCCGACACCACCTCTGCGGCCAACCGGATGGGGAGTATGGGAGAAAAGATAACCTCCATGGCATAGGGCCGCGACTCAAGCAGAGTCTTCAGGGTAAAGCCATGTTTCAGTTAGGGCAAGCAGATGGAGAGTATGAGAGATAAAGAGGTCATGGATGTAGGAAAGTTTGTTACAGACAGAGCTGGCATTCCACAGAGTGCAAGAGAAAGGCAGGGAAGAAGGGGGGGGAGGAGAGGAACAGAAATTAGATTGGAGATATCACGATGTGTCCTGCACAAATAGGATGAGAGCTGATGTGGAGGACCAGGATTGGGATTAATGTCCCCAGCGGAGAGCAGGAGAAGGAGCAAGAGAGTACGGAGAAGAGTAGGAGATGTATGATGACAGCGATGACGGCGCGATGGACTCAGATAGAAAGGAGATGGATGAATGGAAGGAAGGAAATGTTGAAGGTTGAGAGCTGAGAAAAAGGAAGAGGAAAAAAGAGATGGTGAGGTGATGAATACAGAGGGTGGGTAACGTGTTCCTGCAGTGTACAGTGGTTTCAGATGGAGAAACAGCTTAGGAAGGGACAGTACCAAGAAGAAAAAGTGTACTGGAGCCATAAGTAGTAACTGGGAGAAAAATAAATGTAAAGTGAAAAATGCCCCGGCGCGCGGCACCTAGAGCGGAGGCCCTGGGTGGATCGGAGTGGACCTGGGAGTCACCCCGGAGAAGGCTGTAAAGGATATGCAGATGAGCTGCAAGTCCTCCACAGCACTTGAAAGGGCAGCTGGTGGTAGAGCTGGGCACCTCTCAGCCGAGGAAAGGCTTACCATGGGTTAGGCCGAAGCCAGCATTCTTCCCCCTGAGGGTCGCCTGATCCTAGCCAAAAAGCACCTGGAAACCCTGGGCACCTGGAGCGAGAGCCCTGTGAAGATCGGGGTGGACCTGGGAGTCACCCCAGATACAGCTGTGAGGATATGCAGAAAGGCTGCAAGTCCTCCACAGCCAGGGCCGTGCCTAGGGTCTCTGGCGCCCCCCTGCAGCCTATCAGTTGGCGGCGGCGCCCCCCCCCCCACCGTGAAAATGATCGCTCACCACTTGCCACACTGACAGGAATTGTCAGCAATATTCTTAGAAACAAATTGCTATACATTGCAAAATAAGATAGCAGATGTAAATTCTAAAAGTGGACATATTCCAAACACTAAAATGAAAATAAAATGATTTTTTTTCTACCTTTGTTGTCTGGTGACTTTCTTTTTCTGATCAGGCTGGCCCAGTATCTGATTCTGCTGCTATCTGTCCTCTTAACTCCGTTTCCAGGGCTTCCTTTCTATTTATTTCTTTCCTTTCCTCCTTTCTTCTTCATTTCTGGTCCTCAGCTTCTGCCTATTTTCTTCATCCATGTGCAGTTTTTCTCCTCTCTTCCTTTTCCCTCATTTCATCTCCTTCATCTCTTTTCCCTCCCCTCTATGTCCAGCAATTTCTCCTCTCTCCCTGAGCCCTGCCCTCCCAATCCATGCCCATCCATGCTCCTCTGTCACCTGCCCCCTCCATTCATCCCTATCCAGCAATTCCCCTCTCTCCCTGAGCCCTGCCTTCCCAATCCATACCCATCCATGCTCCTCTGTCCCCTGCCCCCTCCATTCATCCCTTTCCAGCAATTCCCCTCTCTCCCTGAGCCCTGCCCTCCCAATCCATGCCCATCCATGCTCCTCTGTCCCCTGCCCCCTCCATTCATCCTTTTCCAGCAATTCCCCTCTCTCCCTGAGCCCTGCCCTCCCAATTCATGCCCATCCATGCTCCTCTGTCCCCTGCCCCCTCCATTCATCCCTTTCCAGCAATTCCCCTCTCTCCCTGAGCCCTGCCCTCCCAATCCATGCCCATCCATGCTCCTCTGTCCCCTGCCCCCTCCATTCATCCTTTTCCAGCAATTCCCCTCTCTCCCTTCCATGACCCCCCCTCGCATCCATGCTCCTCTCTCTCCCATGTCCCAGCCTGGCCCGCCCTCTTCTCCCCCCCCCCTTCGCATCCATGCCCCCCCCCCTTCGCATCCATGCTGTCGTTTCTCCCCTGCCCTCCCGCTCCCATTGTTCAACTACCCACCCTCTTCTCTCCCTCCAACATCCCTTTTCTTTTTTTTTTCTTTTTAAATTTACCTCCGTGGCGGTTCCGGCAGCGTCAGGGAAGGAGGCGGCGCTCCCGACGTCTAGCCTTCCCTTCGCTGTGTTCCGCCTTCTTCTGACATCCTTCCCTGACGCTGCACTGCCGGAACCGCCACCACGGAGGTAAATTTAAAAAGAAAAAAAAAGAAAAGGGATGTTGTGGTAGGGCGAGCGAGGTGAGCATGGTGCGGCGGCGCCCCCCCAGAGGGAAGCACCCCCCTGCCATGCTTACCTCGCTTACCGGGTTAGCACGGCCCTGTCCACAGCACCTGGTGGGAGCGCTGGGCATCTAGAGCGGAGGCCCTTAGTGGATTGGAGTGGACTTGGGAGTCACCCCGGAAAAGGCTGTAAAGGATATGCAGATGAGCTGCAAGTCCTCCACAGCACCTGAAAGGCAGCCGGTGGTAGAGCTGGACACCTCTCAGCCGAGGAAAGGCTTACCAGGGGTTAAGCCGAAGCCAGCATTCCTCCCTTTGAGGGTCCCCTGATATAATCTCTGGAGTGAGTACACATAGGAAATCCAATAGGTTAGCATTTAACTTTAAAAAAGGAGACTGTGATAAAATGAGAAGAATGGTCAAAAACAACCATAGAGGAGCAGCTGTGAAGTTAAAAAATTTACATCAGGTGTGGATGCTGTTCAAAAATCCCATTCTGGAAGCCCATACCAGCCATATTCCATGTATTAAAAAAGGAGGAAAGAAGGCCAAACGAACTGCTAGCATGGTTAAAAAGAGAAGTGAAAGAAGCTATTAGTAGAAAATCCTTCAGAAAATGGAAGAAGGATTCGACTGAAAATAATAAGAAACTGCATAAGGAATGGCAAGTCAAATGAAAGCGCTGATAAGGAAGGCAAAGAGAGATTTTGAAAAGAAGATTGCATTGGAGGCAAAACAGAATAATCAGTGCAATTAGAGTGTACCATCACCATGTAGAAGGTAAGCCCATATCTGTACAGCTTCTAATTATTTGCTACATTAGAGGTTTGTTGTTGAGAAAACCCCCGTCAAACCTTTTACCTAAATTTGTGCCCTATTTTTGCCAAACTTAGGAGCATAATTGTTCATCTAAAATTGAACAGGTTAAAAATTATGCTTACAAATTTAGGCCCTGCTATTCATTTGCCTAGATTTATGAGCCTAGTGCAGAAAATGAGTGCTAAGCTTCTAACTTTTTTCTCTTTACTAAATCTGCCCCTGATGGCATCCACAGTTGATGCTTCTAAATTTAGGGGTAACTTTATGAAGTGGTACGTAGAGGTAGGCACCACTTAGGTGCATCAAAGGTGCTGTTAATCAACATTTAGGTTCCTATATACTGTTAATCAACATTTAGGTGCCTGTGTGCTATTCTATGTGGTAATGACTGAGAGCCATAGCACCTAACTACAATTTGGTATACTTGTAGGTGAAATATAGATAGGCCATGGGCATATCTTCAAGAATACTATAGAATATTGTAAACTAGGCATGCCTATGTATGCCTCTATTGTCATGGTGTAAGATGTGCCTTCACATTGGCTCACCAATGCCGACGTTATGCTAGTATTCTCTAATGAAACTGTGGTGCCAAGATGCTATTATAGAATTTGCACTAAACGCATGGTATTGGGGCACCTAGACTGAGGTGCCAATTTATAGAATTGCCTTCCTTTGATAATTTGGACTAGATTCAGTAAATGGTGCTTAAAAATAGGTGCTCAATGCTATTCTATAATGGGCACTCACAAAATTAGCATCCATTATTGAATAGCATGGAGTTCGGATTTTGGTTTCCAAACTTGGGCCTGCTGAAACAAGATATAATTTCCGGCACCCAGTTGGAGCACATATCCTGGTATTCTGTAACACTGCACATAGCATAGTAACATAGTAAATGACGGCAGATAAAGACCTGAACGGTCCATCCAGTCTGCCCAACAAGATAAACTTCACCCATGCACCTCCCATGGCCACGCTCTCTTTTGGGTTACATATGATGGGAGTTGGGCTCGCATTATTATAGAATAGCATGTAGCAAGATGTGCACACAACTCCATATTGGCACCAATTAGTGCCAATTAGCACAGTTATTGGCACAAATTGACTAGTTAGCTAATTGAGTTGGGTGCACATCTTGGATCGGCACCCAAATATCGCTCGTCCAATTTTGTGCACCATGTATAGAATCTGGGGGTCTGAGTATAAAGTTATGCACTCAGCCCTATTAAATTTTCAGAGAGGTCAAGTTAGGAGCATAATTCTAAAAAGGAGCATTTATTTATTTATTATTGCAATTTGTATCCTGCGCTTTCCCACACATGGCAGGCTCAATGCGGCTTACATAGTAACAATACAGAGAATTACAAAGTCGTAAATTAATATACAGTATGTAATAAAAAAAATAATTAGTGGGGTTAGCATAAATCTTTTGAATCCTTTCTCTATTGATTATCCCGATTGGATAACTATTAAAAAATGAATTGACAAGGTAAAGCAAAATGATTATATTAATTGATAAGCAGTTTTAATTTTACTTAAATTTTTGTTGTATTTTATCTTGGACTAGTACCAGTAACTTATGTCCTGTATTAGAGAAATGATTATGAATGACTTCTATATAATTCATTTTGTGTACATTAATACTTTAGCTTCTAGACTGATTATATTGTTCTGTCACTTTTATAGGAAACATTCTTTTCTGTTTTGGACTGTACTGAAGGACTTTTAATTGGAACGAAGAACATGCTATCAAAAATTTTCCTACCAGCCATTCTTGCCACAGATAACTGGGGTGCTTTAAATTTGTGCAAACATGGAGACAGTGACAAACAGAATTTTAAAGAAACTGTTAGCAGATACCTTTCATCTTTAGATGGTAAGATTTATAATATTTAATTTTATTACCAGTATTAAATACATTAGAAAGGGTACATGTTAATAATGAGGTGATAATAGCTCTGTATGAGTCATTTCTGAGACCTTATCTAAAATAATGTGGTCAATTCTAGAGGCCATAGTTTGGAAATGATATGAAAAGGGTGGAGTCAGCTCAAAGGCTATCAGAATGGTGCTGGTTCTCTAACAAAAGCTCTATGAGATAAAACATAGAAAGCATCTTGGAGTACGTTTTGTCTGAGGACAAACATTTTAGTTTTATCCTCACAGCTGGGGTGATGTCATCTGATGGAGCCCAGGTCAGACACTGACTAGTGAGATTATTATAGAACATTTTAGTAGAATCTCACCGGGCATTCGCTAGTGCCTTCCTGCCTGATTCGCTATCATGGGTCCCTGGGTCTTTGTTTTTCTGCAGAGCAGGAGGATGTATCATCATGTTCTCCTTTCAGTGCGAGATTTTCTCTGATATATGGTGCCTTCCCGTGTAGGTATTTTTTTCTTTATCAGCTATTTTTTTTCCTTCTAATTTTATTCTTTTCCATTTTATCTGTTGTAGTGTTTTTGGCTCTTAAAATTTCCTTTCATTTTTGTGGGTTGCTAGGCCTTTTTAGGCTGGAGCACCAACTTCAGTTTGAATGCTGCCCCCATTTACTATTCACCATTGAGAAGTTAATTTGGCCATGATTCTTTTCTTGATGTCCAAGAAGATCCCACTGGCTTCAAAAGGTGCGCCCAGTGTAATTGGGTGATTTCTGTGATGAATCTGCAAAATTGTTGCATCGGGTGCTTTTGGGCCTGACCATTGGCCTTAAATTCTTGTTCTTTCTGTTTGCAAATGCAGTTGAGGATACAGAGGGCATGGCAGGTTTAACAGGAAAGAGTTTTTGGCTCCTTGAAGGCCGGTACATCAGCACTGGAAACATCGACCTTGATGGCTGCTAAGACTTCATCTGTCTCTGGAATTGCACTGGCATTGAGAAGGTCTCAACCTCACTCGACATTGGGTGGGGCTCTGAAAGTAGGCCCTGTGACCGATCAACATTGGACCTGACTCTGAAGGCACATACGGGCTCGATGTTGTCCTCGTAAGCACTGAAGGACCGCAATGCTGCACATTGGGGGAAATCCAAGAAGCAGAAACATTGGTCCTCATCGATGCAAGAAGCTCTTTCGAAGAGGTACCAGTGCACAAGTCTCCAGACAGCTAAGACCCCACTTCTGATTTGGCACTGACGCCTTTTCAGGCTGCCTTTCTTCCGGCTCACCCACCTTTGTTGATGCCTGCCTTTGATCAGCGGTTCCGAGTCATGTTCGTGGAGGAGCTGATACAGATGCTGCAGTTGAAATTTGCTCAGGCATCAAGAGCGCTTGCACCAGCTGTGGATCAGCCTCAGATTCTTCCTGAGGCTCCATCCATGCCTGCGGAGAGATCTTTGATGCCAACATTTGCACATGCAGTACCACTCTCGACATCGGAGGAGGAAACTTCCCTGAAGTTCGAGGGTAAGGTTGTACCTTGGCTCTCATAGGTGCATGGAAGTAGTTCCACTGAGCTGAAGCAGGTACAGAGTCAATCAGAGTAACATAGTAAATGATGGCAGATAAAGACCTGTACGGTCCATCCAGTCTGCCCAACAAGATAAACTGATTTTGCATGGTATGTGATACTTTATACCCGAGTTTGATTTGTCCTTGCCATTCTAAGGGCACAGAAGTCTGCCCAGCACTGCTCTTGTTCTAAGTTCTGAAGCTAACATCGAAACCCCTTAAAATTTCCTCCACCGAAGTTGAGGGGGAATCGACTCAGGTGGTGGCCGACGCCGGTACCACAAGCGGCACCGAAGACGGGGATCTCACCGTAGGCGATGGCCCAGATGCTGCTTCCGCAGTTGGTACGGAAGGTGCAAGCACCCCTAACACCAAAGCAGATTGGCACAGCAACCCCTTCAGAAACTCTGGAAGAAGGGCTCTGATGCGCTTGTCGAGAGCTTCCATTGGAAAAGGCTGTGAGGCCGGTGCAGGAGTCGGTTGCAGAATCTGAGGGGTTCAAGAGCCGGTACCAGGCTGCCAGATGACCGCCACATCGGCACTTCCTGTATGGAGGGTGAGCGGTTCTCCCGGCGCCGATGCTTCTCAGGTGCCGACTCCCTCGGCTCCCTGGAGCTCTCAGTACCGTGCATGGAAGGCGAATGATGACAGTGCTTCTTAGCCTTTGCTCGACGCCCGTCGAGACTCCTCGGTACCGAAGAGGAGGATGTGGAATCCTCACGCCTCCTCGGGGCTGGGTCCGACGAAGGTCGGTTCTGGGGGGCCTGCACAGCAGTAGGCCTTGAGATGGGTGGAGACCCAATTGATGCCTCGCTGCTCCCAGCTTGATGCGGTCGTTCAGCAGCTTGGACTCGATGTCGCTGCTTCCCTCGACGTCAACGCCACCGACCTCATAACATAGTAACATAGTACATGACGGCAGAAAAAGACCTGCACGGTCCACCCAGTCTGCCCAACAAGATAAACTCACATGTGCCATTTTTTGTGTATACCTTACCTTGATTTGTACCTGTCTTTTTCAGGGCACAGACCGTATAAGTCTGCCCAGCACTATCCCCACCTCCCAACCACCCGCCCCGCCACCCACCATCGGCTCTGGCACAGACCGTATAAGTCTGCCCAGCACTATTCCCACCTCCCAACCACCAGCCCTGCCTCCCACCGCTGGCTAAGATTCTGGGAATCCCTTCCTTCTGAGAAGGATTCCTTTATGTTTATCCCACGCATGTTTGAATTCTGTTACCGTTTTCCTCTCCACCACCTCCCACGGGAGGGCATTCCTAGCATCCACCACTCTCTCCGTGAAAAAATACTTCCTGACGTTTTTCTTGAGTCTGCCCCCCTTCAATCTCATTTCATGTCCTCTCATTCTACCGCCTTCCCCTCTCCGGAAAAGGTTCATTTGCAGATTAATACCTTTCAAATATTTGAATGTGTGTATCATATCACCCCTGTTTCTTCTTTCCTCCAGGGTATACATATTCAGGTCAGCAAGTCTCTCCTCATACGTCTTGTAACGCAAATCCCATACCATTCTCGTAGCTTTTCTTTGCACCCCTTCCATTTTTTTCACATCCTTCACAAGATACAGCCTCCAAAACTGAACACAATACTCCAGGTGGGGCCTCACCAACTTCTTATACAGGGGTATTAAAACCTCTTTTCTTCTGCTGGTCACACCTCTCTCTATACAGCCTAGCAATCTTCTAGTTACGGCCACCGCCTTGTCACACTGTTTCGTCGCCTTCAGGTCCTCAGATACTATCACCCCAAGATCCCTCTACCCGTCCGTACGTATCAGACTCTCACCGCCTAACACATACGTCTCCCTTGGATTTCTACTCCCTAAGTGCATCACTTTGCATTTCTTCGCATTGAATTTTAATTGCCAAACGTTAGACCATTCTTCTAGCTTCCGCAGATCTTTTTTCATGCTTTCCACTCCCTCCGGGGTGTCCACTCTGTTGCAAATCTTAGTGTCATCCGCAAAAAGGCAAACTTTACCTTGTCAGCCTTCGGCAATATCACTTACAAATATATTGAATAGAATCGGCCCCAGCACCGATCCCTGAGGCACTCCACTACTCAACTGTCTCTCCTCCGAGCGAACTCCATTTACCACCACCCTCTGGCTTCTGCCCGTCAACCAGTTCCTAATCCAGTTCACCACTTCGGGTCCTATCTTCAGCCCTTCTAGTTTATTCAAGAGCCTCCTGTGGGGAACCGTGTCAAAAGCTTTGCTGAAATCTAAGTAGATTACGTCCATAGCACGTCCTTGATTTAATTCTCCCGTCACCCAGTCAAAGAATTCAATGAGATTCGTTTGACACGATTTCCCTTTGGTAAAACCATGTTGTCTCGGATCTTGCAACTTATTTGCTTCCAGGAAATTCACTATCCTTTCCTTGAGCATGGCTTCCATTACTTTTCCAATAATTGAAGTGAGGCTTACCGGCCTGTAGTTTCCAGCTTCTTCCCTATCACCACTTTTGTGAAGAGGGACCACCTCCGCCGTTCTCCAATCCCACGGAACCTGTCCCGTCTCCAAGGATTTATTAAACAAATCATTAAGAGGACCCGCCAGAACATCTCTGAGCACCCTCAATATCCTGGGGTGGATCCCATCCGGTCCCACTGCTTTGTCCATCTTTAGATTTTTTTTTTTATGTTTCAACATTTTTTATTGATAATATACACATATTATCACAACCATAGTCAGGGGTCCACAACATGTCGCCCCAAATGCTTCCAATCTTACAAAACATTTATAACATCCGTCAACAATCTTTTAAACATTTTTCTCCCCCTTCCTCCCTCCCAATCCCCCCATAAATCTCTCAATCGAGCCCTGGATTCTTATAGGCTTGGTTGGTGTCTCTCCCCTTCCCCTCCCCTCCTTCCCCCCTCCCCCCCCCCAAGAAAAGGGGCTAGTCAAGGGAGCTTGATCATCACACTACATCAAAAAAGAAGAACCATAGGTACAAATATATAATCTTGTGGCTAACATGTCAAATTCAAGAGCAGACTGCGACCTCGCGGGCTCAACGTATCTATGTACCCATTCCAAATTTGCATAAAGGCCTTTTTCTTCTTAGGGGATCCCCGCGCCTCTCTGGCCTCCCATGTGGCTAGCAAATGAATTTGATTCCTCCATTGCCAGTAGGACGGGGAATCCGGGGAGACCCAATGTTGTAATATAGTTTTCTTGGCCACTAAACATACTTTTCGACACCAAGTCCTTATCCCCTTATCCTTCATCCGAAACCCTGAATGTGTATCTAGTATATAGTGGTCCCAGGATCCTCTTATTACTCTTCCCGCTATAGTGGACATATACGTCTGGATACGACTCCAGAAGGCTCTAATCTTTACACAGCCCCAAAAAGCATGATACAATGTATGTACTGTAGCATTACATTTAACACAACTATCACTACTTCTGGGGTTTATATGTGCGAGTTGTTGTCTGGAGAAGTAAGCTCTCATATCTCCTCGGTATCCACATTCTCTCAACCTCTCATCTACCATAAGGGCAGGAATGCTTTTCAAAGTAGCTCTTACATCCCAATTCTCTAATTTCCCTCCTGATTCCCTTTCCCACTGTTGTTTGATGGACTGAAAATTCTTGGGCGTGGAGATTAGTGTTAATGCCCTGTGTATAGCCGACACTGTCGCCCCAGTAATCTCCAACTTTTGGAAAAAATCTCGCGCTTTCTCTTCCACTTTCATCTGCAAAGCTGGTTGGTCCAAACTTAGAATGTAACGTTTAATCTGGGCGTATGCAAACCTATCTCCCCAATGTGTGCCTAAGCTATTTTGTACCACCTCAAATTCCATCATCTTCCCTTCCCCATCCAGCATGTGTTCTATCCGTGAAATCCCCTGAGCTTCCCACCTAAGAAACGCCACATTCTCTCGTCCCGGATCGAAGTTCAAATTACCCCTTATTGATAATAACCCGGTAACTGTGGCCTTTCCCCCCATAAGTTTCACGAACCCTCTCCATGTCTCCCTCAATGGCTGTAGTAACATACAATGTTTAAGACTTATAGGCAGGTTTCGCCGTTCTTGATGCAGTAGTGTTAAAAGGTCGTAGGGAGCAAAGTATTCTTGTTCAATCTCTAATGGGGTGTATTCACCTGCCTGATTCACCCAGTCTCCTATATGCCTCAGTAAACAGGCATAATTGTAGCTGCGAAGGTCAGGTAAACCTAATCCTCCACTCTGCCAACCCCCCATCAAGAAGTGCATTTGCAATCTGGGCTTTTTCTTTGCCCAGCAAAATTGGCTAAAAGCCCTATTAACCTTCTTCAAATCTTTCTGCAGAAGACGGAGAGGCAGAGTTTGCATGGCATAGAGCCATTTGGGAAAAATCATCATACGAATTAAATTTATTCTGCCTCTCAAGGATATGGGTAGTCCTGCCCAATTACCAAGATGTTTCTTCGTGTCTGTTAATAGGCTATTTATATTAAGCGTGTATAGCTGCGTGGTATCCATAGTCAGTCTAATCCCTAGATATTTGAATGAATCCTTCGCCCAACTCAGGGGAAATTCCTGTCTCCATCCCTGCCTTACTTCTTCTGAGGAGGCTAATGCCTCCGATTTTAGGAGGTTCAATCTAAAACCTGCATAGTCTCCATATTCCTCAAACGTTTCCATTAAATTAGAAAGGGAGTTCTGCGGCTCAGTAATCATTACTAGTAGGTCGTCTGCAAAAGCTGCTACCTTAAATTGATATTTGCCAATGGGCATCCCTTTTATCAAAGGATTTTCTATGATGGTACGGATCAAGGGATCCAATGTCAGTACAAAGAGTAGAGGAGATAATGGGCACCCCTGTCTGGTACCTCGCCTTATCGGGAAAGACTCTGTCTCCAACCCATTGACCCGTATTGTGGCCCTCGGTGCGTGATATAGAGCTTTAATTGCTGATGTAAAACGTCCCGTGATCCCATATCCTTCTAACGTGGCGAAGGGAAAGTCCCAATGCACTCTATCAAACGCTTTTTCTGCGTCAAAGCTGATAAGTAGCGCTGGTGTGTTATTTCTTTTTCTCATCTCTAATGCCCCTAGGATTCGTCTTAGATTCTTAGCAGACGTCCTCCCTTTTACAAACCCTACTTGTGTCTCATGTATTAGGTTTGGCAGCACTTTCGCTAACCGATTTGCCATTATTTTTGCTAACAATTTCACCTCCACGTTTAACAGTGATATCGGCCGATATGATTCCGGAATCAGTGGATCCCTACCAGGTTTTGGTATAACTGTAATTTGTGCCCTAGAAAGATTTACCGGCAAGCGCTCTGTATCTATTATCTTATTAAAGTACTTAGTAAGCGTGGGAGTAATGTTCTCTCTCATAAGTTTATAAAATTCCATGCGCATCCCATCTGGTCCTGGGGCCTTCAACAGTTTCCCTCTCATTATTTCCAAATCTACTTCCTCTTCTTGAATTGGACTATTCAGCTTATCTCTTTCCCTTTGAGTTATGCCTGGGAGTTGTATTGTATCTAGATAAAGAGAGCCCTGAAGACCTTGATCTACTGGTGTTTCATATAATTGTTCATAGAATCTGGCAAAGATTTCTCCTATCCTCTCATCCTGCCGTACCAACTGTCCCTGGCTATCTCTCATTTGTAGTATCCGCCCGTTTTGTGGCTTAGGCCTAGCCAAGCGGGCCAGCATGCGACCTGATTTATTACCATATCTATGTAATTGGAATCTATAATAGGTCTGCGATTTAGTCGCACGCTTGTGCAGTAGCTTATTAAGAGCTACCTGCAACTCCAATAACTTAGTGCGTTGCTCAGGCTGAGTTGTCTTCCCATATGTCTGTCTCGCCCTGCAGATCATAGAACTCAATCTTATTATTTCTCTATTTCAGGCCTTTCGGACATGATGTGTATGACTAATAATTTCGCCTCGAAGTACCGCCTTGGCGGCATCCCAGAACAGTAAAGGGTCAGTCTCGTGTTCCTGGTTTACGATCTTATACTCCTCCCAACTCTTCTGAAGCTTTTCACCCAACTGTCTATCTGTAAATAGTTCCAGGGGGAACTGCCAGAATCTTTGTTTAGTACTTCTAGTAGGCACCTCCCACTCCATGTATACCCAGGCATGATCCGATATCATGTAAGGTCCTATGTTTGTTGTCCAAACCTGTCCAAATAGGTCTCTAGTGATAAGGAAGTAATCTATTCTGGCTTGTGATGCATGAGCTCGGGAATGATGCGTGAAATCTCTCTCTGAGGGGTGAAGCATCCTCCATATATCTATCAAATCTACCATCTTCCCCAGTCTTTTTAATCCCTGGTTAGACGCTGCCACATCCCTCCTCTGTCCTTGGGTGCTATCTATCGTTGGTTCCCATACTGTATTAAAGTCTTCGCCAACTATTATAGGTGACCCAGCATATTTCATCAGGTGTCCTATTATCGAGTTATAAAATTTTTTATCATACTGATTAGGTGCGTATACATTGCAGATCACACTCTTATGTCCTGCTACTTCAAGCTCTATTATGACATATCTCCCCCCGGGGTCTATCGTTAGGGGTCTCACTGCTGTCGCCACTCCTTTGTGGACTAAAATCGCCACTCCCCCTCTTTTTCCCAGCGCATTTGCGGCTATGCACTCTTGTACCCACCAGGTGCGCAGCTTAGCGTGTTCCTCCTGGCTTAAATGTGTCTCTTGTAACAGTGCCACGTCTATTTTATATCTTTGTAATTGCTGTAGAATTTTGGATCTTTTAATGGGTGAGTTGATCCCGCCTACTGTAAAGTGGATCCTCCTTTCTCCTGGGGTGCAGCTCTTCCAAAAACCAAAAAGAAATACAATACGCTCCGGTAGGGCTCCCCCCCCTTTTCTAAAAAAAAAACAACAAACAAAAATAATGAAGCTTTTTATTGAACAGGAGGTTCGTCCCTCCTTCTCTCAATTGCGTCTCCCAAAAACAACAAACAGTGCTCCACCGGGCAGGCTTCAACCGCTGCTTTCTCTCCCGGTCCCCTGGGGGAGAGTAGCAGGCAAAAGAAAAAAAAACACAGCTCAGTCTGGTTAGGCTTTCAAAAACACCGTTCAATTTTAGCCAAGCTTCAAAACACAGCTCAGTCCAGCTAGGCTTTCAAAACACAGTTCAATTTTTAGCCAAGCTTCAAAACACAGCTCAGTCCAGATAGGCTTTCAAAACACAGTTCAATTTTTAGCCAAGCTTCCAAACACAGCTCAGTCCAGCTAGGCTTTCAAAACACAGTTCAATTTTAGCCAAGCTTCAAAACACACTGTAATGGCTTTGCGCGGGCTCAAAGCCTAGGGTCCCACCCTCTTGGTCAGTCATACTCCTACCTGACCTCCTCCCGCTTGACCCGGCTTGGCCCCGCTACCTCCTTGGCTTTCGCTGAGCCAGAGCTGAAAAGTCCATCGGCTCTTCCCTGGTGTTCTCTGGTTCAGTCAACTCCATCGGGCAAGGCTCACTCTCCTCCTCTCTCTCCTCAGGTGCCCAATCCATATTCTCTTCACCCCGCCCTTCTCCCAGCTGCTCACCCTTTCTTTCATTAAAGCTATTTGGAGTCCCTTCTTTCTCCACCCACTTGTTCCACCACCGCTTCCACCAGGTTGGAGAATCAGCCTTACTCCTTTCCCTGCGGCCCTCCTCTGGTGACTCATGGGAATGCACACAGTTCCTCCTATCCCCACGTTCCCTTTTGGCATGCTGGGAGTTGTAGTTCCTTATTTCTCGTTCTTTCTTGGGGGATGCCTGCCTGTAACGGGGGTATTCTTGCTTAGCCCAGGGTTCCCCTGAGGCGTGCGGGGAGTTGTAGTTTCTTGCTATCCTCTTTTCTTTCTGTTCCCCAGAGCTGCCTACATACTCTTTACATAAGGGGAGGAGTTGAGGGCATTTGAACAGATGCAGAGGGCCCTGTGCCAGGAACCTGTGCTGAAGGCAGTTGATTTTGAAAAGCCCTTTGTCCTTCAAACAGATGCTTCGGGGAGGGGGTTAGGCGCAGTGCTGTCCCAGGAGCATGAAGGGGAGGAACACCCGGTGCTTTATTTAAGCCGGAAGCTCCTGCCTCATGAGGAGCATTACTCTACCATAGAAAAGGAGTGTTTAGCCATACGATGGGCCGTACAGGAGTGTAGTGTCTATTTAGAAGGGAGAAAATTTAAACTGGTAACGGACCATGCTCCCTTGAAGTGGCTGAATATAATGAAGAATAATAATGGGAGACTAATGCGCTGGTACTTAGCGTTACAGCCTTTCCAATATTCCGTGGAGCATCGCCCCGGGCGATGTTTAGGAAATGTTGATGCCCTGTCCCGGGTAGAGGAGGGGAATGAGAAGGAATGGGGGGATAGAAGTTTAAGGGGGGGGGGGGTATGTAAAGAGTATGTAGGCAGCTCTGGGGAACAGAAAGAAAAGAGGATAGCAAGAAACTACAACTCCCCGCACGCCTCAGGGGAACCCTGGGCTAAGCAAGAATACCCCCGTTACAGGCAGGCATCCCCCAAGAAAGAACGAGAAATAAGGAACTACAACTCCCAGCATGCCAAAAGGGAACGTGGGGATAGGAGGAACTGTGTGCATTCCCATGAGTCACCAGAGGAGGGCCGCAGGGAAACTAATTGTAAAGTGGATCCTCCTTTCTCCTGGGGTGCAGCTCTTCCAAAAACCAAAAGAAATACAATACGCTCCGGTAGGGCTCCCCCCCCCTTTTCTCAAAAAAAAAACAACAAACAAAAATAATGAAGCTTTTTATTGAACAGGAGGTTCGTCCCTCCTTCTCTCAATTGCGTCTCCCAAAAACAACAAACAGTGCTCCACCGGGCAGGCTTCAACCGCTGCTTTCTCTCCCGGTCCCCTGGGGGAGAGTAGCAGGCAAAAGAAAAAAAAACACAGCTCAGTCTAGTTAGGCTTTCAAAAACACCGTTCAATTTTAGCCAAGCTTCAAAACACAGCTCAGTCCAGCTAGGCTTTCAAAACACAGTTCAATTTTAGCCAAGCCTCAAAACACAGCTCAGTCCAGCTAGGCTTTCAAAACACAGTTCAATTTTTAGCCAAGCTTCAAAACACAGCTCAGTCCAGCTAGGCTTTCAAAACACAGTTCAATTTTAGCCAAGCTTCAAAACACACTGTAATGGCTTTGCGCGGGCTCAAAGCCTAGGGTCCCACCCTCTTGGTCAGTCATATTCCTACCTGACCTCCTCCCGCTTGACCCGGCTTGGCCCCGCTACCTCTTTGGCTTTCGCTGAGCCAGAGCTGAAAAGTCCATCGGCTCTTCCCTGGTGTTCTCTGGTTCAGTCAACTCCATCGGGCAAGGCTCACTCTCCTCCTCTCTCTCCTGCAGAACCCCCAACCCCAAACCCCAACTCAGAAAGCATCACCAGCAGCACCAAAGCAATGTGGGGCTGGCAGGGATGGTCAAGCTCTGTCAACAAAAGAGATTCGCTGTCTGAGGAGTAGGAGGAGTTATAAAATAAGGAGACCAATTTAAAGAAAGGTCCACATGAAGTCAGATAGGCGCTCAAATACTATCTTAACGAGGGTAGGAGTGGACAAACATGTCCTGCTATAGTGTGCAGCCAATGCCACTCGTGTGTGTGTGTGGCAGAGCCGGTGGTGGGAGGCGAGGCTAGTGGTTGGTAGGCGGAGCTAGTGCTGGGCAGACTTCTACGGTCTATGCCCTGAAAATGGCAGATACAAATCAGTCAGGTATATACATAAAGCAGCACATATGAGTTTATCTTGTTGGGTAGACTGGATGGACCGTACAGGTCTTTCTCTGCGGTCATCTACTATGTTACTTTAGTATATGAGACTGGCAAGTTAGTTACTTCTTCCATTAAAAGTCTGGTTGAAGAACCAAGCTTTCACCTCCTTCCTGAAGTAGAGATAGCTTTGCGTTAAGTGAAGCCATTCAGGGAGTGCGTTCCAAAGCCGGAGAAGGCTCGCTTGCGGGTATTAGAATGTGTAATGTTCTTTGGAGAGGGTGTGGTTAGGGATACTCCTTGGGAACACCTTAGTATCCTTGGAGGTGATCCTGTTCTTCAAGTACTTAGGGCCATTTCCTTTAAGGGCCTTGAAGATCAGACATAGAGTTTTAAATGTAGTCTCGTATTGTACTGGTAGCCTGTGAAGTTTTTTGCAAAAATGGTGTGATGGTGTGATGGGGTCAGTCCTCCTTTCCCCTCCCAATCCATCTACCTCATTCTCTGAAACCTGTTAACTCTATAACAACTGTGGTACCGTCTTCTATTGGACTTGCCGATATCCCATGTATCGGTAATTACCAAACATAAGTGTCAATATATTCCATGTTGACTCTTTCCACTGTCTCTTGTTGTCCTTCTGCATTTCTCAATCTGGTAAACCTCCGCTCCGGTTGCTCCTCTCCTCCTGTTCCATCTGCTCCACAAACTCCTTGGCTTCTTCTGGCTTTTCAAAAGTGCGAGTCGTGCCCTCGTGCGTTATCTTTAAAATCGCTGGGTACATCAAGGTGAAGCGTTTCTTCATTGCAAATAATTTGGAACAAATTGGCGAGAAAGCTTTCCTTTTTCCCGCCACTCCCACTGAGTAATCCTGGAAACAGATAATCCGTTTGTTTTCAAATGTTAAATTTTTCTCTCCTCGTGAGGCTTGCAAAATCCAATGCTTATGAGCAAAGTTTAATACTTTCAAGATGACCACTCGAGGTCGGGAATCCGTGTCTCTGCGTGTTCCCAAGCGATGTGCCCTTTCCACCCTTAGAGGGCCTAAATCAGGAGGAAATCTCACTTGCTCCATTAGCCAGCGTTCCAGCGCTGATGTTAAATCCCTGCCCCCCAGCTTTTCAGGGAGGCCCACTAATCGGAGGTTGTTTCTACGGGACCTATTTTCCAAGTCCTCTATCTTTTGTTCCAATGTCTCTACTGTTCACAAAAGTGTATTCTGTGTCTCTTCCACTTCTATTACCCGATCCTCCACCTCGCCGGTTCTAGTCTGGAAGGCAACACATTCGCGTGTGAGATCTTCCATTCTCGTCTGTAATTTTTCCAATTTCGTATCAATTGGTGTAAGGCGCCGTTCTAATAAATCCTCTAGGACCGCGGTCATCTCTGTTGTTATTTCTGAAACCCAGACCGAAGCAACTGTCGGGTCTGCGCTGCTGGGTGCGGCGGCCATCTTAGGGTCCGTTGTCTTTTGGCGCAACTTATCTTTCTGCACCGTTTTAGACGCCATCTCCCCTCGCTAACGTTCTAATAATTTCGTGTCCGTAATCAGCTCTGTTTCCCCTTCCAGGAATGGATTGCAGCTAGACAGAATCGTGTTTCAGTTCGCGTGGGGGAGAGGTCAGGCGCCGGAGAAGCGTTCAGGTGCTACCGCTTTCCAGCATGGCGTCACGTGATCTCCCATCTTTAGATTTTTAAGTTGTTCATACACACTCTCTTCTGTGAACAGTGCTATATCCACTTCATTCTCACATGTACTTTTGCCAGTCCATCGCGGTCCTGCTCCAGGATTTTCTTCTGTGAAAATAGAACAAAAGTATCTATTTAGCAAATTTACTTTTTCTTCATCATTATCTATATAGTGGTTCTCAGCACCTTTCAGTCTCACAATTCCCTTTTTAGTCTTCCTCCTTTCACTAATATACCTGAAGAAAGTTTTGTCACCCCTTCTTACATTTCTAGCCATTTGTTCTTCCGTTCGCGCTTTCGCCAGACGTATCTCTCTCTTGGCTTCTTTCAGTTTCATCCGGTATTCCTCCCCTTGTTCTTCTTCTTGAGTCTTTCTGTATTTCAGGAACGCCAACTCTTTAGCCTTTATTTTCTCAGCCACTTGTTTGGAGAACCATATTGGCTTCCTTTTTCTCTTTATTTTATTTATTCTCTTTACATAAAGGTTTGTGGCCCTATTGTTGCGTTCTCGAGGCCCTTGGCATTCTGTCAGGTCCTCGAGGCAGGACTGGAGTTCGTGAGCCCTTGGGCCACCGCCGAGGAGCAGCAGCGACAGGCAAGACCACCTCGGGACTGGAAACACAGAAGATCAGTACTGGAACTCTGGACTGGAGTAGTACAAAGCAGGCAACTAGAACAGATGAGACAGGAACAGCTTCACCTGCACTTAGCCACCGTTCCTCCGGAGTTGAGCTCCGAAGTGCAGGCGGCCGGCAGGACTTGCAGGATAAGGTAGGAACTGAAGATCCAGAGGACCCACCCTGGGTCTGGGATACACGAGGGCGACAGGGCACGGAACTAGACTCAGATAGGGTGCAGCTGCACAGCCACTAGCAAGATCCAGAAGACAGACCAAGGAATACAAGGCGTACAGAAGCTAGCAGGAGCAAGGACTAGGGCAGCAACACACTAGGCAGAATGGGGATCCGGGAATACCCACAGGGTAAACCCTCTAGCTAGTTGGAGACAGGATACAGGAATACCCACCCAGGAAATACACACTAGCTAGACAGGTACAGGATTCAGGATATACACTCAGGATATACAAGCAGGGTAGGCACACAGGGTAGGCAAGGCAGGACTTAGGGTAAAGAGAGCAAACCAGGAAGAACAGGCCAGGGGTCTTGGGCTGGCAGCAGAGCAAACAGAGTAACCAGGAATATCAGGCCCAGAGACTTTGGGCAGACAGGAGAACAGACAGAGTAAACACGGACAGAGGCTTCACCCCAAACACAGGGTAAGCCGGAACAGAGGCTTCACCCCAAACACAGGGTAAGCCAGGAAGGACCCGCAGTCCACAGACACACAGTGGCAGGGAGGAACCCCCCACAGGAAGACAACAAACACAGAGTGAAGCTGGGCTGGAACCCAGAGAAAGGCTAAGCAGTAGTGCAGCAGACACTTACTAACCTGACCTGGCCTAAGAGCATAACACTTATGCAAAGGCACTGACTGCAAGCACAGCACTTCCTTATGAAGGCTCTCACTGATGAGTCACCAGCAGTAGGCAGAAGCAGGAAGTACACAGACCCCAAAGCGAGGCTTGACACACATAGGAAGTGAGCCCACAGGAAAGACAAGCAGGATCCATCTTGGAAGCTGGCACAGAGCCGGTGGCAGCCATCTTAGATGCTGGCTCCCTAGAGAGGCATAGCCCACACAGGTGAGGTCTAGTGAAGCAATCAGCCCAGAGACTAGAGACAAGACAAACACAAACACAGACAGAAGCCAGCAGAGCTGCTGACCCCCAGAAAGAAGGTAAGGCTGAGGGTGGTCACGGCTACAGACGTGACACCTATTAAAAGCTTCTTTCAGCTTGGACCACTGTCCTTCCACTTCTCGTTCCCATCCCATCAGCTCCTTCCTCAGGTATTCCCCCATTTTACTAAAGTCAGCATGCTTGAAATCCAGGACTTTGATCTTTGAGTGGCTGCCCTCCACTTCAGCAGTCATATCAAATCAAACCAAACCTCGGTACCGTTGTTGATGCCGACGTCGAAGGAACGGACCGATCAGCAAAATGTTTCTCACGTTTAGCCTCCCGAGCCACTTGGGTCCATTTCTTCATCAAAAGACACAGCTTACAGGCAGCTGGTAGATGGTCGGATCCAAGGCACTGGAGACACCACGCGTGGTGGTCGGTACCCGAGATGGTCCGGTTGCAGTGAGTACAACATTTGAAGCCACTGGGAGTCCTCGATGACATCAACGGAAAAACAGCAGCTGCGAAATTAAACGACTCGATTTTGCCAAAAAAAGGCACAAAAAAGGGGAAAAATGATCCGGCCGAGCAGCCTAAAGGCCGAAAAAAGAAGGAAACTTAAAAATGGTGAAGAAAAACTAATAAAATATTGAATAAACTACTTTTTGTTTTGTGAAAGATAATACTATATGAAGTGAAAGTTAAAACAAGGGGAGCGGTAAATGCAGAAAAAACGAAGTCTCCTGAGCTAAAACTGAGTGCAGCCTAAGAAAAGACGTGTTGCTCCAGACGCGGATCAATCAGAACTGAAGAGATCATGTTCGCGTCTCGGGCGGGAATCCGTTCGCGAATGCACAGCGTGTTTGGTCCACGCGACGCAGCATTCTCGAGAGTTCTACATTTGCTGTGCAAGTCTTTTCCCGGTCTCCTGGACCATCGTGGAGGACGACCAATTGTGAGAACAAGCAGCCTGCTTGTCCTCAGAGAATGATGGGCTACATCTTTCGGTGATGGGAAAAAGGATCCTTGGGGAAAAAAGGATCCTTGGGGAGAAATTCAGACAGTATGTTTCTAGACATTTAAACTAGAGGGTGGGGGTGACAAAAGGAAACAAAGGATTTCCTTGCTGGGGGGATAATCTATTTGGAGAAAAAGTAGAGGACATAGTCGATCAGATCAAAAAGCACCATTATGCTATGGAATCTCTCTCCCACCAGGCGTCTTCTGCTATCACCTCCTCATCCAGGAGGTTTTTTGGAGGGAAGAGAGGTGCTCCCTATTCCTACAACAGGCGTAGGTACACTCCTGCTTCTCAGCAGCCTGTCTAGGCTCAGTCCCAGCATGCTTGTTCCCGTCAACGGCGTGCCCCTAAGGCCCCTAGGGCTCCCCAGTAAAAGCAAGGGACAGGCTTTTGACTGGCTCCAGTGCAGCATAGCCTCAGAAAAAGTGTCTGTGCCGGACGGCTTGCCTGTCGGGGAGAGGTTGATATTTTTTCACCAAAGGTGGCCTTTTATAACCTCCGACAGGTGGGTTCTTCAAATAGTCTGCTTAGGATACACTCTCAATCTGGAATACAGGCCTCCAAATTGCCCTCCAGGAGCTCAATCCTTCAGCTCCCAGCACTAGCAGAGGAACTCTCCGCCCTTCTAAAGTCCAATGCGGTCGAACCCGTTCCACCAGGGGAAGAAGGGCTGGGATTCTATTCCAGGTAATTCCTTGTACAAAATAAAACATAGAGGATGCATCCCATCCTAGACCTAAGGGCCCTGAACAAATTCCTAGTCCGCGAAAAGTTCAGGATGGTTTTCCTAGGCACCCTTCTTCCCATGATTTAGGAAAACGATTGGCTATGCTCTCTGGACTTGAAGGATGCCTATTCATTCATCTCGCTACTCCCAGGTCACAGGAAGTATCTTCAATATCGGTTGGGAATTCAGCACTTTCAGTACTGTGTACTGCCCTTTGGCCTCGCGTCTGCGCCCAGGGTTTTCACAAAGTGCCAGGCTGTTGGTGCAGCATCGCTACGCAGACTGGGAGTGCATGTGTTCCCTTATCTCGACGATTGGCTGGTGAAGAGCACCTCAGAGGCAGGGGCTTTACAGTCCATGCGGATGACTATTCGACTTCTAGAGCTACTGGGGTTGATGATCAATTATCCGAAGTCCCATCTTGTCCCAGTACAAAAATTGAAGTTCAATGGAGCTCTGTTGGACACACGGACGTCTCAAGCTTATCTTCCCCAGGCAAGGCAGACAATCTCCTGACCCTAGTGTCCTTGGCTTGAGCATCTCTACAGATCATAGCTCGGCAGATGTTGAGACTCTTAGGGCACATGGCTTCCGCAGTTCATGTAACTCCCATGGCACGCTTACATATGAGATCAGCTCAATGGACTCAAGCTTCCCAGTGATGCCAGGCCACAGGGGATCTAGAGGATGTGATCCATCTCTCCACCGACTTTTGCAGATCCCTTCAGTGGTTGACCATTCAATCCAATTTGACCTTGGGACGTCCATTCCAATTTCCTCAGCCGCAAAAAGTGCTAACGATGGATGCATCCCTCCTAGGGTGGGGAGCTCTTGTAGATGGACTTCACGCTCAAGGGGGTTGGTCCTTTCAGGAAAAGGATCTTCAGATCAACCTGCTGGAATTACGAGCGATCTGGAATGCTCTCAAAGCTTTCAGAGATCGGCTGTCCAACCAAATCATTTTAATTCAGACAGACAATCAGGTTGCAATGTATTACACCAACAAGCAGGGGGGCACCGGATCTCGCCCTCCGTGTTAGGAAGCCGTCCGGATGTGGCTGTGGGCACACCATCACGGAATGTTTCTCCAGGCCACGTATCTTGCAGGCGTAAACAACAGTCTAGCCGACAGGTTGAGCAGGATCATGCAACCTCACGAGTGGTCGCTAAACATGGACGTTGTCCACGAGATCTTCGGAGCGTGGGGCACCCCCTCGGTGGATCTTTTTGCCACACAGATCAATCATGAAGTCCCTCAATTCTGTTCCAGACTTCAGGCCCACGACAGACTAGCGTCAGATGCCTTTTTCCTGCAGTGGGGGACAGGCCTTCTGTATGCGTATCTCTCCATACCTCTAGTAGGGAAGACTTTGCTGAAACTCAAGCAAGACTGTGGAACCATGATTCTGATTGTGCCCTTTTGGCCCCGTTAGATCTGTTTTTTTTTTTTTGTTGTTGTTACATTTGTACCCCGCTCTTTCCCACTCATGGCAGGCTCAATGCGGCTTACATGGGGCAATGGAGGGTTAAGTGACTTGCCCAGAGTCACAAGGAGCTACCTGTGCCTGAAGTGGGAATTGAACTCAGTTCCTCAGTTCCCCAGGACCAAAGTCCACCACCCTAACCACTAGGCCACTCCTCCGCTCCCCCTTCTTCTGGCGTCGTCCTCCGAAGAACTGTGGAGATTGGTGTGTTTTCTGACCCTCATCACCCAGAACGAGGGGTCGCTTCTACATCCCATCCTCCTGTCTCTGGCTTTCAAGGCCTGGATGTAGAGAGCTTAGAGGTGGCCTCTTTAGGTCTTTCAGAGGGTGTCTCTCGAATCTTGCTTGCTTCCAGAAAAGAATCCATGAAAAGGGGTTATTCTTTTAAATGGAGTAGGTTTGCCGTCTGGTATGACAGCAAGGCCCTAGATCCTTTTTCTTGTCCTACACGGACCCTGCTTGAATATCTTCTACACTTATCACTACTACTACTACTACTATTTAGCATTTCTATAGCGCTACAAGGCGTACGCAGCGCTGCACAAACATAGAAGAAAGACAGTCCCTGCTCAAAGAGCTTACAATCTAAGACCAACTCCGTAAGAGTTCACCTTAGTGTAATTAGTGCTTATCATCAACGTGTAGAGGGTAAGCCTATCTCTGGACAGCCTTTAGTCGTTTGCTTCATGAGAGGTTTGCTTTTGTTAAAGCCCCCTGTCAAACCTCCACCAGTGTCATGGGATCTCAATGTCGTTCTCACCCAGCTGATGAAAGCTCCTTTTGAGCCACAGCATTTCTGCCATCTGAAGTACTTGACCTGGAAGGTCATTTTTTTGGTGGCTGTTACTTCAGTTCATAGAGTCAGTGAGCTCGAAGCATGCACCTTATATCAAGTTTCATCATAACAGAGTAGTCCTCTGCACTCACCCTAAGTTCTTGCTGAAGGTGGTGTTGGAGTTCCATCTGAACCAGTCAGTTGTCTTGGCAACCTTTTTTTTCCCGTCCACATACCCGCCCTGGTGAAGACAAGTTGCACACCTTGGACTATAAGAGAGCATTGGCCTTTTACGTGGAGCGGACAAAGCCCTATAGTGTCCCGTTTGTGGCCGTGCCACCCTTCAGACTTACCCTGTTTCTGGGAGTCAGTGTCTGTGCTGGCTTCTGCTTGTCTCTGTGTCTGTGTTTGTCTTAGGTTCTCTCTGGCTCTGTGTGCTGATTGCCCTACTGAACCTCACCTGTGTGGGCTTTGCCTCTTCCAAGATGGCTGCCGCCTCTTCGTCTCTGCCAGTATCCAAGATGGCTCCCGCTGTTACTTTCTATGGGATGCCTGCTCTGAGTGTCAAGCCTCTGTTTGGTTGCAAGGTGATTGCTGCACCTGTGGCTCAGGTGTTGATGGGCTTTATTAGTCTCCTGAAGACTACAGTCCTGGCCTTTGTATCTCATCTCATCTAATCACATCTCATCTAAAGGTCCTGGTGTATAGAGTGCTCTGTACCCGGTGTCAGTGTTTGCTCTGTGTGAGTTTCTATGTTTGTTTGACTAGCTAGCTTAGGCACCGTGTAGCTTATAGCCTGTGTATAGCTTTGCTAGTGTTTTATGTTTGTTTGACTAGCTAGCTTAGGCACCGTGTAGCTTATAGCCTGTGTATAGCTTTGCTAGTGTTTTATGTTTGTTCAGACTAGTTAGCTTAGGCACCGTGTGGCTTGTTGCCTGTGCATAGCTTTACTAGTTCTATGTGTTTGTTTCCAAGGTATGACTAGTTAGCTAAGGCACCGTCTGGCTGGTTGCCTGTGCATAGCTTCCTAGTTCTCTATGTTTGATTCCAAGGTATGACTAGTTAGCTTAGGCACCGTCTGGCTGGTTGCCTGTGCATAGCTTTACTAGTGCTCTATGTTTGTTTCCAAGGTATGACTAGTTAGCTTAGGCACCGTCTGGCTCGTTGCCTGTGCATAGCTTTACTAGTGCTCTATGTTTGTTTCCAAGGTATGACTAGTTAGCTTAGGCACCGTCTGGCTTGTTGCCTGTGCATAGCTTTCTAGTGCTCTATGTTTGTTTCCAAGGTATGACTAGTTAGCTTAGGCACCGTCTGGCCTGTTGCCTGTGCATAGCTCTGCTAGTTCTATGTTTGTTCCTCGTGTCAGCTAGCCGTTCTGCTAAGCTATTTCCAAGACTATGTTTGTTCCTCGTGTCAGCTAGCCGTCCTGCTAAGCTATTTCCAAGACTATGTTTGTTCCTCGTGTCAGCTAGCCGTCCTGCTAGCTATTTCCTAGTCTGTGTTTGTTCCTAGTGTTAGACTAGCCGCCCTTGCTAGTCGCTATCCCAAGACTGTGTTTGTTCTTAGTGTAGACTAGCCAGCTTAGGCCTCTCTGGCTTGTAGCCTGTGTTAAGCCTTGCTAGTCTCCTGTGTTTGGGTCCAGGGCATGACTTGTTAGCTTGGGCACAGCTTAGTTGTTAGCTGGTGTATAGCCTTCCAAGTCTCTTGAGTTTGCTCTGTGTATGTTCCTGTGTATGACTGGGTTGCCCGGGTACAGCGTCTCTATGAGCCTGGGTCCAGCTTCCTTGTCATTGTGTTGATTTCTGCTGACTGCCAGAACCCGGATAGTTCCTGATTGTCTGCTTTGCCTTCGCCTAGGTGCCAGGGGGCACTCCTGGATCTTCATTCCTGCTGTTCCTGTAAGTCCTACCGGCTGCAAGAACCTGAGGACTCAACCCGAGGGGGAAGGCAGTCAAGTGTAGGTGAAGCCTAGGTCCAGGGTGTTCCAGTTCCGTGGGTTCCGCTCCAGTGTGTTCCAGTCCAGCGGGGTTCACTCCTGTATGTTCCAGTCCAGTGGGGCCACTCCAGCGTGTCCAGTCCAGTAGGCCCCACTCCAGTGCGCACCCGTCCGGTGCGTTCCAGTTCCGAGTGTTCCGGTGTACAACTCCAGTCCGGAGTTCCGGTCCAGTCCTTTCTCCTTTCTACCTGGAGGGTGATTTTGCCGTAAGGACTCACAAACCCCGCGCTCCCGGGGAAGAAGCCTGAAGGTATGCCAAGGTCCTCGAGAGCGCGTCCAGCGCGAGAGGCGCGACAGAATACAAAGGCCATGAGTTCGGCGAGATCATCAGTCCAGGTGGGCTTTATGCCCATAAGTTCGTGCCCTACGGACAATCCGAGGGGAACTTCTGAAATTTTTTTTGATTCCAAGGACAGTCTAGTTTCTATTTTGGATCCCAAGGCAAGCCTGGAGAAATACCGAGAGATACTTCTGACGAATCCAGCCTTTATGGCTACTCCTGAAGCAGCAGCGGAGAAAGAGCGTATCTACCGAAGTCTGCGCCACTATCACCCAGTTTTTGGCCACTATGACCCAGTTTCTGACATGAATTCGGCCATCACGCTCAGTGAGTACCGCCGCCAACTTCGGGAAGACCCTGCTCTGTGGGATACTCTGGAGTCTGAGCTTGAAAGAAGACGCCGGGGACGTTCTCCGTCCGGGTGTTTTCGCCCACCTCAGCCGAGTAGCCGGCCGTACCATGGTGGGGTAACTCGTCGTCGGGATCCTAGTCCACCGATGCTGAGTCCAGTTCGAAGAGGGGTTCCGGTGGAGCCTTGGAAACCTTTCCGAGTGAAGCCTCTAGCCAAGCCGCTGGGGTCGGGCCGAGGGAAGCGTCAGACCAAGCCCCGGACCCCAGTTCAAGTAGCGCGGCCTCCTAAGCGCTTGAGTCCAGTCCAGGGGATGCTTCATACTGAACCTCCTATTCCAGTCCAAGTAACGAGGAGGCTTAAGTCTCCGAGACCAGTTCGAGGAAGGCCTTCAATGGAGCCCCAGATTCTTATGCAAGTGGCGCTCCAGGTCGAGCCTCCAGTCCTCATGCAAGTGGCACGCCCTTTGAAGTTTCCGAGTCCAGTCCGAGGGAAGTTGTCGATGGAGCCTCAGATTCCTGTGCAAGTGGCACTTCGGGTCGAGCCTCCAGTCCTCCTTCAAATGGCATGCCCTTGGAAGTCTCCGAGTCCAGTCCGAGGGAAGCTGTCGAGGGAGCCTCAGATTCCTGTGCAAGTGGCGCTTCGGGTCGAGCCTCCAGTCCTCCTTCAAATGGCACGCCCTTTGAAGTCTCTGAGTCCAGTCCGAGGGAAGCTGTCGAGGGAGCCTCAGATTCCTGTGCAAGTGGCGCTTCGGGTCAAGTCTCCGGTTCCTGTTCAAGTGACCCGTCCAGTCAAGCCACTGAGTCCAGTTCGAGGAGCGCTCCAGATCGAGCCGCCGATCCCTGCCCGAAGGGTGTGTTCGGCCAAGCCTCAGTTAAGGTTCCGTCCCTGCCAGGAGGCAGAGGGCGTCTCGAGTTGCAAGTCCAGTCAAGATGCTGAGTCTGGATCGAGTTGCAAGTCCAGTCAACATGCTGAGCCTGGACCGAGTTGCAAGTCCAGTCAAGATGCTGAGCCTGGATCGAGTTGCAAGTCCAGTCAAGATGCTGAGTCTGGATCGAGTTGCAAGTCCAGTCAAGATGCTGAGCCTGGACCGAGTTGCAAGTCCAGTCAAGATGCTGAGCCTGGACCGAGTTGCAAGTCCAGTCAAGATGCTGAGCCTGGACCGAGTTGCAAGTCCAGTCAAGATGCTGAGCATGGACCGAGTTGCAAGTCCAGTCGAGATGCTGAGTCTGGATCGAGTTGCAAGTCCAGTCAAGATGCTGAATCTGCACCGAGTGCAGAGGTCAGCCACGATGTTGAGTCTGCTATTGAGGAAGAGATGATGTTCCCAGAGGACTGTGATAGACCTTGTGCTGATTCAGCCTGGGAGAAGATCTCCGAAGCTATAGCTGAGAGAGGGTGTGTTCAACGGCTTGGAGCCCGGAGAAACCCATTTTCTGCATTTCAGCCTGCTAGCATGCTCTGGGGATACCAGGGCCGTCTCCTCTTGAACCCTGCTCGGCAGAGGCCGCCCGAAGCTAAGGTTAGAGAGACGTCCCAGTCCGGCCAGAGAGGGGCGTCCAGCCCTGCAGCTGAATCTCTTCCAAGTTCCAGTTCTAACCAAGATGCTAAGCCTGTTCCGAGTTCTAGTTCCAGCCAGGAGGCTGAGTCCATGTCTAGTTCCAAGTCCGACCAAGATGTTGAGGTCGTCCTAAGTTCCAGTGTCCGTCAGGAGGCTGACTTTCTGTTGAGTTCCCGTTCCAGTCAAGCTCTTGAATCCAGTTCCAGTCAAGGGGTTGAGGCCAACCCGGGTGCTAGTTCCAGATCCATTTCTGTTCAGACTTCTAGCTCCTGCCAAGATGGGAATGCCATCTTGAGCCTCAGCCCAGCTTCTGATGTCAGCTGGGGTAGTGACTCCAGCCCTGTTCCTGTCATTTCATGGACTTGCCAAGAGGTTCAGGACATTGGGGGTTCCCTCAGGGGAGGGTTACTTTTGAATTGTGTTCCTCTTGAGGTATCCATGTTCCTGAGGTTGCCCCATGGTGACTCGAAGGAGCTTCCTGGTCACAAGGTCTACTTTTGTCTGCCAGTTTTGATCTTCCTTGTGACTTCCAGCCCAGTGATCTATGTCTGGCTTTTGAGACCTATCAGGAAGTTTCATCATAGTTACCCCTGGATACCCGACCGCCTCCGGGAGACCGAGAGGGGGGTCTTGAGGAAGGGATACTGTCCCGTTTGTGGCCGTGCCACCCTTCAGACTTACCCTGTTTCTGGGAGTCAGTGTCTGTGCTGGCTTCTGCTTGTCTCTGTGTCTGTGTTTGTCTTAGGTTCTCTCTGGCTCTGTGTGCTGATTGCCCTACTGAACCTCACCTGTGTGGGCTTTGCCTCTTCCAAGATGGCTGCCGCCTCTTCGTCTCTGCCAGTATCCAAGATGGCTCCCGCTGTTACTTTCTATGGGATGCCTGCTCTGAGTGTCAAGCCTCTGTTTGGTTGCAAGGTGATTGCTGCACCTGTGGCTCAGGTGTTGATGGGCTTTATTAGTCTCCTGAAGACTACAGTCCTGGCCTTTGTATCTCATCTCATCTAATCACATCTCATCTAAAGGTCCTGGTGTATAGAGTGCTCTGTACCCGGTGTCAGTGTTTGCTCTGTGTGAGTTTCTATGTTTGTTTGACTAGCTAGCTTAGGCACCGTGTAGCTTATAGCCTGTGTATAGCTTTGCTAGTGTTTTATGTTTGTTTGACTAGCTAGCTTAGGCACCGTGTAGCTTATAGCCTGTGTATAGCTTTGCTAGTGTTTTATGTTTGTTCAGACTAGTTAGCTTAGGCACCGTGTGGCTTGTTGCCTGTGCATAGCTTTACTAGTTCTATGTGTTTGTTTCCAAGGTATGACTAGTTAGCTAAGGCACCGTCTGGCTTGTTGCCTGTGCATAGCTCTACTAGTTCTCTGTGTTTGTTTCCAAGGTATGACTAGTTAGCTAAGGCACCGTCTGGCTTGTTGCCTGTGCATAGCTTCCTAGTTCTCTATGTTTGATTCCAAGGTATGACTAGTTAGCTTAGGCACCGTCTGGCTGGTTGCCTGTGCATAGCTTTACTAGTGCTCTATGTTTGTTTCCAAGGTATGACTAGTTAGCTTAGGCACCGTCTGGCTCGTTGCCTGTGCATAGCTTTACTAGTGCTCTATGTTTGTTTCCAAGGTATGACTAGTTAGCTTAGGCACCGTCTGGCTTGTTGCCTGTGCATAGCTTTCTAGTGCTCTATGTTTGTTTCCAAGGTATGACTAGTTAGCTTAGGCACCGTCTGGCCTGTTGCCTGTGCATAGCTCTGCTAGTTCTATGTTTGTTCCTCGTGTCAGCTAGCCGTTCTGCTAAGCTATTTCCAAGACTATGTTTGTTCCTCGTGTCAGCTAGCCGTCCTGCTAAGCTATTTCCAAGACTATGTTTGTTCCTCGTGTCAGCTAGCCGTCCTGCTAGCTATTTCCTAGTCTGTGTTTGTTCCTAGTGTTAGACTAGCCGCCCTTGCTAGTCGCTATCCCAAGACTGTGTTTGTTCTTAGTGTAGACTAGCCAGCTTAGGCCTCTCTGGCTTGTAGCCTGTGTTAAGCCTTGCTAGTCTCCTGTGTTTGGGTCCAGGGCATGACTTGTTAGCTTGGGCACAGCTTAGTTGTTAGCTGGTGTATAGCCTTCCAAGTCTCTTGAGTTTGCTCTGTGTATGTTCCTGTGTATGACTGGGTTGCCCGGGTACAGCGTCTCTATGAGCCTGGGTCCAGCTTCCTTGTCATTGTGTTGATTCCTGCTGACTGCCAGAACCCGGATAGTTCCTGATTGTCTGCTTTGCCTTCGCCTAGGTGCCAGGGGGCACTCCTGGATCTTCATTCCTGCTGTTCCTGTAAGTCCTACCGGCTGCAAGAACCTGAGGACTCAACCCGAGGGGGAAGGCAGTCAAGTGTAGGTGAAGCCTAGGTCCAGGGTGTTCCAGTTCCTTGGGTTCCGCTCCAGTGTGTTCCAGTCCAGCGGGGTTCACTCCTGTATGTTCCAGTCCAGTGGGGCCACTCCAGCGTGTCCAGTCCAGTAGGCCCCACTCCAGTGCGCACCCGTCCGGTGCGTTCCAGTTCCGAGTGTTCCGGTGTACAACTCCAGTCCGGAGTTCCGGTCCAGTCCTTTCTCCTTTCTACCTGGAGGGTGATTTTGCCGTAAGGACTCACAAACCCCGCGCTCCCGGGGAAGAAGCCTGAAGGTATGCCAAGGTCCTCGAGAGCGCGTCCAGCGCGAGAGGCGCGACAATAGACAGTCCGCCCAGTTGTTTATTTCTTTTGATCCCAACAGGAGGGGAGACGCCATCGGAAAACGCACAATCTCTAATTGGCTAGCGGATTGCATATCCTTTACTTATGCCCAAGCTGGGCTGACTCTAGAGGTCCATGTCATGGCTCATAATGTCAGAGCCATGGCTGCGTCAGTGGCTCACTTGAAGTCAGCTTCTATTGAAGAGATTTGCAAGGCTGCAACGTGGTCATCAGTCTACACATTCACAACTCACTACTGCCTTCAGCAGGATAGCCGACGCGACAGTTGGTTTGGACAGTTGGTGCTGCAGAATCTGTTCTCCTCTCAGTGCAGGTCATGCCCAAGACGGTGGATACGTAGTAGCCTATCAGAAACTACCAAATTTACTGCCTTGCCATTCTTTGGTTGTCGACTCCACCCTCAAATGAGCTAGGAGCTGAAGGATTCATGCCTCGGATCCCCTGGTTAGAAAGGCTCGGACACTGAGCTTGTTTGGGAGGAAAGCTTTTCAGGCCTCGATGCTTATTGCCTGTATCCAGTGCTACCAGCTCTACACGAGCCTTTACTATCAGTTTTTGCTACACAGTACACTAACTCTCATAAATTGTTTCCCACAGGAGCAGGCCATAGAGCTTCGCCAGTTAGCCAGTAAGCAGCTGGAGTGTATGAATTATCTGTCTAGGGACACATATGATTAGTTTTACATTTGCATACAGACTCTCTGTCATGAGTGTTGAAGTGTACATAAGTACATAAGTATTGCCATACTGGGACAGACCAAAGGTCCATCAAGCCCAGCTTCCTATTTCCAACAGTGGCCAATCCAGGTCACAAATACCTGGCAAGATCCCATAAAAGTTCAATACATTTTATGCTGCTTATTCCAGAAATAAGCAGTGGATTTTCCCCAAGTCATTTTAACAATGGTCTGTGGACTTTTCCTTTAGGAAGCCATCCAAATCTTTTTAAACCCCGCTAAGCTAACCGCCTTTATCACATTCTCTGGCAACGAATTCCACAGTTTATGTTTCAACATTTTTATTAATAAGTAAGTCAACAATATGCTCGTTATGTTTAGGCTTACAAACATCACAAGTCAAGTGAACTACATAACAGCATGTGTCACAGTTTGTCATCACAATGTACTTATTTTCCTCCCCAGTCTAACCCCTCTTTTAATCACTCGGCTACCCCCGGATTCTAATACAAATGATCTCTAGCACTACTTCCAATAGATGCATCTGCTACCACATTAAAGTTATGAAGTAGAATCCATTATATCTATTCCTCAACCTATAACCCCATACCCTCCCTCTTTCCCCTAGTTCTTCCATGAAACCCCCTCCCCTCTCCCCCCTCCCCTGCTCTTACCTATAACTTATACAGTGTACGTGTACAGCTGTCATTATTGTTTACAATGTATTGAGAATAAGGCTTCTCCCCCTCTGGGTCATTCCATCCAAGAAGCACCCCCAAAGTTTGAGGAAGCGTATTCTCTGTTTGCCGGAGCCCCTAACTTCTCTTGCCTCCCATGCCAACAATTGATGCACTTGATTTTGCCAGTGCCAAAATGTCGGAGGATTGATCGAGGTCCTATGCTGCACTATTTAGCAAATTTGCTAAATAGATACTTTTGTTCTGTTTTCACAGAAGAAAATCCTGGAGAAGTACCGCGATGGACTGGAAATAGTACAAATGAAAATGAAGTGGATAGAGCACCGTTCACGGAAGAAAGTGTGTATCAACAACTTGAAAAGCTAAAGGTTGACAAAGCCATGGGACCGGACGGGATCCACCCCAGGATATTGAGGGAGCTCAGAGAGGTTTTGGCGGGTCCTCTTCAAGATTTGTTTAATATATCCTTGCAGACAGGAAAGGTTCCGAGGGATTGGAGAACGGCAGAGGTGGCCCCTCTTCACAAAAGTGGTGATAGGGAAGAAGCTGGAAACTACAGGCCGGTAAGCCTCACTTCGGTTATTGGAAAAGTAATGGAAGCGATGCTGAAGGAAAGGATAGTGAATTTCCTGGAAGCCAATAAGTTGCAAGATCCGAGACAACATGGTTTTACGAAAGGGAAATCGTGCCAAACGAATCTCATTGAGTTCTTTGATTGGGTGACAGGAGAATTGAATCAGGGATGAGCTATGGACGTAATCTACTTAGATTTCAGCAAAGCTTTTGACACGGTTCTACACAGGAGGCTCTTAAATAAACTGGATGGGCTGAAGATAGGACCTGAAGTGGTGAACTGGATTAGGAACTGGTTGACGGACAGACGCCAGAGGGTGGTGATGAATGGAATTCGCTCGGAAGAGGGAAAGGTGAGTAGTGGAGTGCCTCAGGGATCGGTGCTGGGGCCGATTCTGTTCAATATATTTGTGAGTGACATTGCCGAAGGGTTAGAAGGTAAAGTTTTCCTATTTGCGGATGATACTAAGATCTGTAACAGAGTGGACACCTGGGAGGGAGTGGAAAACATGAAAAAGGATCTGAGGAAGCTAGAAGAATGGTAAGGTTTGGCAATTAAAATTCAATGCGAAGAAATGCAAAGTGATGCACTTAGGGAATAGAAATCCACGGGAGACGTATGTGTTAGGCGAGGCGAGTCTGATACGTACGGGCGGAGAGAGGGATCTTGGGGTGATAGTATCTGAGGTTTTGAAGGTGACGAAACAGTGTGACAAGGCGGTGGCCGTAGCTAGAAGGTTGTTAGGCTGTATAGAGAGAGGTGTGACCAGCAGAAGAAAGGGGGTGTTGATGCCCCTGTATAAGTCGTTGGTGAGGCCCCACCTGGAGTATTGTGTTCAGTTTTGGAGGCCGTATCTTGTTAAGGATGTAAAAAGAATTGAAGCGGTGCAAAGAAAAGCTACGAGAATGGTATGGGAGTTCCGCTACAAGACGTATAAGGAGAGACTTGCTGAACTAAACATGTATACTCTGGAGGAAAGGAGAAACAGGGGTGATATGATACAGACGTTCAAATATTTGAAAGGTATTAATCCGCAAACGAACCTTTTCCATAGATTGGAAGATGGTAGAACGAGAGGACATGAAATGAGATTGAAGGGGGGCAGACTCAATAAAAATGTCAGGAAGTATTTTTTCACGGAGAGAGTAGTGGACGCTTGGAATGCCCTCCCGCGGGAGGTGGTGGAAATGAAAACGCTAATGTAATTCAAACATGCGTGGGATAAGCATAAAGGAATCCTGTGCCGAAGGAGTGGATCTTCAGGAGCTTAGTCAAGATCGGGAGGCGGGGCTGGTGGTTGGGAGGCGGGGATAGTGCTGGGCAGACTTATATGGTCTGTGCCAGAGCCGGTGGTTGAGAGGCGAGGATGGTGCTGGGCAGACTTATACAATCTGTGCCAGAGCCGGTTGTTGGGACTCAGGGCTGGTGGTTGGGAGGCGGGGATAGTGCTGGGCAGACTTATACGGTCTGTGCCCTGAAAAGCACAGGTACAAATCAAAGTAGGGTATACACAAAAAGTAGCAAATATGAGTTATCTTGTTGGGCAGACTGGATGGACCGTGCAGGTCTTTTTCTGCCGTCATCTACTATGTTACTATGTTATACATTTTCTCGCAACCAAACACAGTTTACGACATAACAGTATCTTTTCTTTATTCAGACTAGAGTATGTTCCTTGTAAATCTAATAGTTATTGTAGCGGATTTAATTCAATTCTGTTGTTCATTATGCAAGAAAGGAATGAAGTTACTTGCCTCCAATATCGCTGTATTACTCCACATTTTATTTACACGTTGAGTGAAGAAAACTTTTCTCCAGTTCGTTTTAAATTTCCTACTTTGTAGCTTCATCGCATGCCTCCTATTTCTAGTATTTTAACAACATCTCTCCTACAGTTAACCCCTCAATCTGTCACATCCTCAACCTCTCTCTCTCCACTGCTATTGTCCCTGACACCTTCAAGCACGCTGTAGTCACGCCACTTCTCAGAAAACCATCACTAGACCCCACCTGTCTCTCCAATTACCGCCCCATCTCTCTTCTACCCTTCCTCTCCAAATTACTTGAACGCGCTGTCCACAGCCGCTGCCTTGATTTTCTCTCCTCTCAGGCCGTCCTGGATCCGCTTCAATCCGGCTTTTGCCCACTACACTCGACAGAAACAGCACTCTCTAAAGTCTGCAATGACTTGTTCCTTGCCAAATCCAAAGGTCACTATTCCATCCTCATCCTCCTCGACCTATCTGCCGCCTTTGACACCGTCAATCATACTTTACTTCTTGACACATTGTCCTCATTCGGGTTCCAGGGCTCCGTCCTCTCCTGGTTCTTTTTGTATCTTTCCCAACGCACCTTCAGAGTATATTCTAATGGCTCTTCTTCCACCCCCATCCCGCTCTCTGTTGGGGTTCCTCAAGGATCTGTCCTTGGACCGCTTCTTTTCTCGATCTACACCTCTTCCCTGGGCTCGCTGATCTCATCACATGATTTCCAGTACCATCTCTATGCTGATGACACCCAGCTTTATCTCTCCACTCCCGACATCACGGTCGAAACCCAGGCCAAAGTTTCAGCCTGCCTTTCAGACATCGCTGCCTGGATGTCCAACCGGCCTCTGAAACTGAACATGGCAAAGACTGAGCTCCTTGTCTTTCCACCCAAACCCTCTTCTCCTCTTCCTCCACTTTCCGTCTCTGTTGACAATGCCCTCATCCTCCCCGTCTCTTCAGCCCGCAATCTCGGAGTCATCTTCGACTTTTCCCTCTCCTCTTCCCATATCCAGCAGACAGCTAAGACCTGTCGCTTCTTCCTCTACAATATTTGGAAAATTCGCCCATTCCTCTCTGAACAGACCACCCGAACCCTCGTCCACTCGCTCGTTACCTCTCGTCTTGACTATTGCAACCTTCTTCTCACTGGCCTCTCGCTTATCCATCTATCCCCCCTTCAATCTGTCCAAAATTCCGCCGCATGTCTTATCTACCGCGTGAACCGATACTCTGATATCACCCCTCTCCTGAAGTCACTTCACTTGCTCCCGATCCACTACCATATACAGTTCAAGCTTCTCCTATTAACCTTCAAATGCACTCAATCTGCAGCCCCCCATTACCTCTCTACCCTCCTCTCCCCGTATGTTCCCACCCGTAACCTCCGCTCTCAGGACAAATCACTCCTATCTGTACCCTTCTGCACCACCGCTAACTCCAGACTCCGCCCCTTCTGCCTCGCATCACCATATGCCTGGAACAGACTTCCCGAGCCCATACGCCATGTGCCCTCCCTGCCCATTTTCAAGTCCTTACTCAAAGCCCATCTCTTCTCCCTTGCTTTTGGCGCCTAACCACCTTCCCCATTCATGATACCTACACTGACTACATAGTTTGTAACCTTTAGATTGTAAGCTCTCTTGAGCAGGGACTGTCCTTCCTCATGTTAAACTTGTACAGCGCTGCGTAACCCTGGCAGCGCTATAGAAATGCTAAGTAGTAGTAGTAGTATTTTTGGAAAGAGTAAATAAACGATTCACATCTACCCATTCAACTCCACTCATTATTTTATAGACCTCTATCATAGCTCCCCTTTGTCGTCGTTTCTCCAAGCTGAAGAACCCTAGATGCTTCAGCCTTTCGTCATAGGGAAGTCGTTCCAACCCTTTATCATTTTTTCACCCTTCTCTGTACCTTTTCTAATTCCATTATATGTTTTTGAGATGCGGCGACCAGAATTGAACACGATATTTGGGTGTAGTCGTACCATGGACCGATACAAAGGCACTATAACGTCCTCACTTTTGTTTTACATTCCTTTCCTAATATTGCCTAACATTCTATTTGCTTTTTTAGCCGCAGCAGCACATTGAGCAGATGATTTCAACGTATCATCAACAACGACGCCGAGATCCCTTTCTTGGGCAGTGATTCCTAATGTGCAATCTTGCATTACGTAGCTATAGTTCAGGTTCCTCTTTCCCACATGCATCACTTTGCACTTTCTCATATTATAGTCACAAACATCCACTTAGCTCTCCTTAGAGTTGTTCTCTACCCAATCAAAGCTATATAGAATTCTGAGGCTCTGTTGGGCTGCTGTGGGTTGGGTATTTATGGGTGTTGAAAGTTGTGTCCATACGTAGAGGCAGTGGCTGCAATTATAATCTAAGTGATTTTCTCAGAATAACTGCTGATTGTGTGATTTGTGTTGTGGTAATTAAAATTTCTCTTTTTAATAGGTTTCACTATTAAATTTGATCACTTTTTATAAAAATTGTTTAAAAACACATTATGATTAATCATATTAAGACCTTGAGGTTGCAGACTTGAAATGGGTTGGCTCGTAAGAGGCCCTATAAGTGAGTTGTAGGTCTATGATTACACATATGATACTCTTCATTCATGTGTAAAATATTGGTTTTACATTTAATAATACTGACTTCGAAGAGGGTGTGCTGTTATCCATTTTTTTCTGTATTGATCTTGTATATTCTGGGTAGAGTTTTTTCCGATTTGTATATTTTGCTTTGTAGTTTGGAATCTACTATGGATGTGCAACTTTTTCCTTTTTCAGAAACCTGTAAATGGTAAACAAAACCTTTTGCTAATGGTGACAGTAACTTCACACAATTTTGCTAATGATGGCAGTAATATGATACACTTGTGTAATTGATAACCTCTATTTTCAGAGACCACCTGTGACAGGGAAGTGACTTTATTATTACTATTTGCATTTTCACTTATATAGACTGTTTACAGATACATTAATGTACATCTTACCCAAAGTTGCACAGTTTGCTAGGACCTAATAGAGTGAATTAGTTGTAAGTTTCTTCACAATTCATTTTAGGTGCTAGAGTGAGCATAGAGGGAGCTGTTGAGTTAAAGAAGATTGACACAATTGACCTTTCTAAACTTCTGTGTTTTGAGGAAGTGATGGCAGCATCCTCTAATCCTGACATGGTTCACCAGTTAGAAGATGTGCTTATGATCTGGTATAAACAGATTGAAAAGGTAAACACAATAAAATATATACAATTCAGTTTTCAATGCTTTTTACCAGGATAGATTGCTCTATTTGAAATTTTCCTCAGCCTGACTGAAAATATACCTAGATTTTTGCATCGTGCATTCAGTTAGCTGGGTTTAAAAAAGGGGGCTCTGACCGTGTGGTCCTCCCACTGACACACACACACACACACACACACACACACACTTTTAGCATGTACTTGCAATTAATTTTTAATGGAAATTTCCTGGATGGTTGTAGTTTTTCCCATATGAAATTAACTACATGCTTTAAATGAGTCCTTTTATAAAAATTATCTAGCTGAAAATGCACTTTTAATACTTATGTCAATATTCTGAAAATTTTAAAGAAAATGTATATATATATATATATGTATGTATATAGTTTAAAAAATCTAAACATATGTACATAAATTGAAGCCGCATCCTATCTCCACCCCTAGGAACATCTTTACAGTACAACATAGTGTTTCATGTATACTTTTGCCTACATAAATGCTGGGCAGTTTTATTACAAGCTATGTTTGGTAATAAAACAGGTGTTTCTCCATGAAATGGCTTTGAAAATTATTCCTTAAAGCACTTAAGAATCCTTCTATTAAGCTGCATTAACAACCAGCCAGCACTGTAAAAACAAATCTGTGCTAGCTGCTTAATGTGGGTAGGGGTGGGTCACGGATGTGACATATATAGTGCAGAGGAATGGCCAGTTGTGACAACTAGGGTGCTGGTTAGCTAACTGCTGATAGCACAGCTATAGTGCAAGAGGTGGCATTAGATACAGTCCATGCCCCAGCTATCAAAAAAGGGGAGGTTGTGGTTGACCCCCGTCTGATCTCTCCAACACAAGTACTTCCTCTTTTGCTCCTCGACAGCATAAGCCCCCCTTTCCGATCTCCTCATCTAGCAGTAGTACTCCACCCTTTCCAATCCCCTTGGCACAAATACCTCCCTTCTACTCCCCATCCCCAACAAACCTTAAGACCCAATCAAATCCCACCCCTGCTCCTATCTTCCTTCCCCTGCAGGACTTACCCAGCGGTTCCCTGGTAGTCTAGCAAGTCAGGACAAGAGCAGTTCTCTTCCATTCTTGCCCTATGTGGCTTTGGGTATTAAAATTGTGCCAGTATGGAGGTTAGGAGCTGTTGGGGGGTGTCAGAAGTGTGGCACTTGTGCTGTGGGGATTTGGAGGGGAGTTGCCTGTTCCAGGGGAGGATCAAAACTGATGTGAACCACAGACTCCATTTTTTGTATAGGTGGTATTAAATAGCATTGAACCTTGTGGTGGAGGGGGTGAACTGCTGCTGCCTCATCTTTTTTTTTTTTGACAGTTGAAACAGCACTGAGGCAACCATGATACATTCACTAGCAGATAATGCATGTGCACTTGAGCTATCTGTAGATGCTTGTACTGCAGTTGTATATGTGGTAAGTGCCCTGTATGGTAAATACAAGGCAAATGCTGGGCATGCCCCCTGAATTTACCACATAGGCTTTGCACTTACCATACCTTAACTTTTGCAGTTAAGATACAGTAAGTACAAAACTTTACCACACTTTAGTAAAATGGTTCTTTAAAATTTCTGGAAATGGGAGGGAGATAGTAGGGGGATGGTAGGGGGTGTAAAATAATGTACATAGAATTACTTGTTATGTTAGTTGCTGTATCCAGTGTTGGTACCATGAAGAAACAACCGGATGACAGCAGTGTCTCTTAATGTTGTTGATAATAAAACTTAAATACAATTAAAAAAAAAGTATATGGACAGTCATAGTAGGGAGGTTATTTTAGAAGCATCTCCACATGGAAATGAGCTTTTATAAAATTATTCCACAGTGTAGATATGTAAAATTACATGGGATGGCAAGATGACATGCAGTTTTTTAATACAACGCAAATATTCAGAGATATAATTTGAGTGTAATGCAGATGGAGTTGCAAAGTATATGAGTAGATTATAAAATATGCATGTATATTTACACCTACTCACAAACAGCTGTAAATGTATTTGGATGCATTTCAGACACAACAGTAAAATGGGAAATATACATAAAGGGATCAATATTCAGAAGTAGTTAACCAGATAGAAGCAGCTGACCAGGTCCTCATATGATATTTAGTGATACCTGACTGGATACCACAGCTGAATATCATGTCTAACTAGTGTTACCCGACACTAAATATTTGTGTCTAAATCATCCTACGGCGGCCAGTGTTGAAGAAAGCAATGATCGCCACAGGTTGAATACTGACTGGATAAATTTTGGCCCTCCCAACTTTTCCTAAGACATGCCCCCTTTAAATCTGAGCATATTGGGGCATGTTCATGTGTCAGTAGTTGCATCTTTAGATTGCCATTTCCTTCATATCCTCACCAGACCGGTCCAGATCCTGAGGTTGTGCCTATCAGCCAGCGGATGGCGATAGAGAAAAAAAATAAATCATAAGCAAATAAGAATAGCCATACTGGGTCAGACTAGTGGTCCACCTAGCCCAGTATCCTGCTTCCAGCAGTTCCCATTCCAGATCATAAGTACCTAGCAGAAACCCAAATAGTATAATAAGAGTAAAGGGAGAGCCTAACTACCATGACTTTCTTTGAAGCAGTCCACAAAGGTAAAGCGAATGCATCAGATAAACTTTGGAAACCAGGCTGTTGGATCTCTTATGACATACACTATTTCAAATCCCAAGCCCGCTGGTGTTATCAATCACTTGCATTGTGCTTGTCAGAGTTTACTTAGTTTCACTTCAATTCTCACTTCACTGCTTACACTGAATGCATAAAATGTCCATATATATAATGAAAAAACTACCTCAAACAGAACAAAGTAATGAAGAAAGACTACTTAGCTTGCAAAGGCAATCACAGAGCTGTGTGAATCTTCTGACACCCGATGCCCACTGCTGTGTGTTAATGGCGTTTTGTCCCTCAGACCTACTTCCTACTTTTACAAGTTGCAAAAATCATCTGAAAATGAACAAAATAGTTATTATTTTAAACCGATAACACAATATTGCCGCGAACAAAGCAAAAATAAGCTCTAAATACCTTGAAAATCCCGCACTTGTCATGCTGGGTTATAAATTGTGCATGGAGATGTAGAAAAACACCAACTTTAAAGATGCCAACTATAGAGAGCCCGCCTGCTGAATGATGTAACAATTACATGACCCACAAGAGCTGACAACTGGTCATGAATAAATGAATGAACTAACATATGACTTGAAATGTCAATTAGAATGAAAACCAAACTATAAACCAAAATTCCCCAACAGAAGGAGCCTAAACAAGGTTTCAAATATTTCCTATGCAGTTCAGTCAATGAGGTATTGCTGTGTAAAACAGTACATACCAGTCTTCACCAGCCTCCTATATTTGCATTTAAGAGAGGCAGGAATATACGAGATATATTGGTCCCCTCATATTTACCTGTGCATTCCAACACCTTGTCTCCATTGACTGCAACAGGTCAATCTCCATGCAGTAGATGTAGTGTATGCATCAATGCATATAGTGGCAGCAGTGTGTTTTTGAATGGTCATCAAATTCATCTGAAGGTTTCAACTGATTGCAGTTCTATAATGGTAGTGTATGCAGGATAGTGTGTATGCTGTTTAGTGTATGTAGGTAAAACCTTGATGCCATTGAAAACACGGATGTTGGAACACAAGAGTAAGCTCTTTTGAGCAGAGACTGTCTCTTTGTATCAGATGTTCAGCGTCTGGTAGCGCTATACAAATGATAATAATAATAATAATTAAAGTGTTGGGACATAGAGGCACCCCTAGTTGAACATTGCATTAGTATGGGACACGCGTTTGACCAGTTTATGATTTGTGGTTTTGTAACAATTCTGTCTGTCAGAAGGGGAGATTTAAACATGATTCTGTATAACAAAGAACGCCAGTGGATTTGTTTTTTTACAAACAGTGACTGAAGCGCATAGGAGATGTGTGAAACCTTTAAGGAGTTTAAGGAGTGAAGTGCTAATTGAAGTGAAACTAAGTAAAATATGACAAGCACAATGCAGGTGATTGATAATGCCATCAAGCTTGGGATTTGAAATAGCAAATGCTATAAGAGATCCAATAGCCTTGTTTCCAAAGTTTATCTGATGCATTCACTTTACCATTGTGGATTGTTTCAAAGAAAACCATGGTAGTTAGATTTTCCCTTTACTCATATTGTACTTTTTTGAGGAGTGAGTCTGTGTTACATTTTCCCCATTTTTGTTTTTCAGAAACCCAAATAGTAGCAACATTCGATGTTACCAATCCCAGAGCAAGGAGTGACTTTCCCATGTCTCTCTCATGCTTCACTCAGTAAGGGCACTGTGCAGACTTAGATGCTGAGTATTTCTCTGTCTCCAGAAGATGTTGACAGACAGATCATGCAGCTCCTGGACTAGTTACTGAAGCAGCTTGTGACCCGGTTGGAGAACTAGGCGTTATTTGAGCAGAGGGGTATCTCACTGAGATTTTAAGCTCCAAAACAAAGCAAAAATAACATACAGAAAACTTATTTGATCTGAAGAAGGGATGATACTAGTGAGGCATATTTTCAAAGCATTTAGGCTTACAAAGTTCCATAGTAACTTATGGAACTTTGTAAGTCTAAGGTTCTTTGAAAATGAGCGCCACTTTGAGGAGTCCAAGTTCTTGCCCTCCTCCTCACTTGTTTCCGCTGTTTTCTTTCTAACCCCTAAAGGAGTTTATGTTTCAATAATTTTTATTGATGATCAACATGTTAGAGTCGTTTCTTTTCCAGTAGAGCTTTTTTGAATATCATATCATATTTAGGAACACAAATATAGAACATTCATATTTATCATCAAAGATTTTACATTTTCCCTCCCTCCCTCCCATTTCCCCCTCCTTATATTTAAGATTGTTTATTGAACTTTGCAACATAAAAGTAAGAATCAACCACATATCAAAAGAAAACATAATACATGAACATGGTAATAAGCACAATTGTGTCTCGAGGGGCCTTGGTTCTTATGGCCCAACACTAAAAAAGGATTTTTTTACAGCAATATGCCTATCCGTTATGTGGTCAAGATATATTGTCAGTATTATCACAAGACACTTCCTAGCGCATCCAACTTTTCAATTTGCTTAGGAGCTGTGTTGTTGCTTTACTCTCCTCCCCTCCCCCCCTTCCAGTCCCCTGAAGGAGTTTAAATAGTAGAATGGGAAGTTGCTTCCTCTCCTCAAGATGTTAGTAGAACTTAGCAGCATTTGTTTCAGGCTACGCTAGTGTAAACAGTGGAAGTAGGCGCCCATACCGCAAAGAGGGGTGATATCCTTTCTTTGGCTAGTTCCAAGGGAGCTTGGGTTAGAGGTTGAATGTTCCGGCTTGCAGCAGCATGTCTTCCAGAGTACTGGTTCAAAGAACAGGTCTTTCCTACTGGCTCAGCCAACATGTCTGATATAATTTTTGGGCCTGCTTCAGGATGCAGGCCTTGGCAAAAGGGGCTAACTCATAGGAGCTGAGTTCTCTCCCTGCTTCTTCCTCTTTCTTACTGGTTTCTTTTCCTTCAGTTAGAGTTTCTAACATTTAAATCTAGTGCCAAGAGAAGAAGGTTGCAGGTGAGGTCTTCCACTAGCATCATGAGTAGTGGGGGGTATCTTTTCATATGGCTGGCCCTGGTGAGCTTGGGGTAAATCCATCTTTCTTTGCTGGTGAGAGCAGTGTCCTGAATGGCTTTTATCCACATCTGTGAGCTCACATGGAGCGCAACCTGTGTGCCTGATGAGATCTTTGGCACTCATTTTTGAGGGAGACCCCAGCAGACCGCAGTACAAGGTCAATAGGTCTTTTGGTCTTTGATTGCCAGCTATGAAACAAACTATCCTTCTATCTGTCAGTGGAAAAGGGTTTCTCATAGTTTATTATTCTCCGAGGACAAGCAGGCTGCTTGTTCTCACTGATGGGTGACGTCCACGGCAGCCCCTCCAATCGGAAACTTCACTAGCAAAGGCCTTTGCTAGCTCTCGTGCGCCCATGCGCGGCCGTCTTCCCGCCCGAACCGGCTCGTGTTCGTCAGTCTTCTTTTGTCCGCGCTCGGGACGGTCGTGTTTTGCCGCCGTTTCGTGCCCCTCAAGTTGACCCTCGCGCGTCTTCGCGATTTCGCTAAAAAAATAAAAAAGAGACCTTTGGTCTTTGGCCCTTCCCGTGTGTCCAGTTTGTTTCCCCGGCGTAAGTTTCCTTTCGCTTTCGGGGTAGGCCTTTTTTGTGCCCTCGGTACGGGTTTTTTCTCTCTCCCTTATTTTTGGTGCCCTTTGTCACCATCACAAATTTTGATTTCGCCGGCATGATTTTTCCGCCCATGTCATCGAAGTCTCCCAGCGGCTTCAAGATGTGCACCCAGTGCGCCCGGGTAATCTCGCTCACTGATAGGCACGCTTCGTGTCTTCAGTGTCTGGGGGCTGGGCACCGCCCGCAGGCCTGCAGTCTTTGTGCTCTTTTACAGAAGAGGACTCAGGTAGCGAGATTGGCCCAGTGGAACGTGTTGTTCTCGGGCTCTTCGTCGACAACAGCACCGGAGGCATCGAGTGCATCGACGTCGACAGCATCGAAGTCTTTGACCTCGGCATCGACTGCATCGACGGCATTGAGGTTTCGACCCTCTGCATCGTCGGTACCGAGACATCGGAAAGCTGCGTCGGCGTCGGTGGTACCGGGACCTCCGCTGTTGCTGATGTCGTCGGACGGTGGTGCTTCGACTGGAGTGCAGGTGAGGGTTGTCCATTCCCCTGCTGGTGGCGGTGAGCCTTCGGGTGGGTCTCCTCCTGCCCTGAGGGCTCCTGCGGTACAGCCCCCCCGAGACCGACCTTCTTCGGCCTCGGCCCCGAGGAAGAGACGGTTGGATTCTACGTCCTCCTCGTCGATACCGGGAAGCTCTGGTGACATACTTCATTTGAAGAAATCAAAGAAGCATCGACACCGGTCTCCTTCCCGCATCGGTACCAAGAGCTCTGGGTCGCCGAGGGAGTCGGCACCCAGTAGGCATCGGCACCGGGAGGATCGCTCACCCTCTGTTCAGGAGGTGTCGATGCGCTCCACCTTGGACAGCCCGGAACCACCTCCACGCCCGGAACAGACTCTGACCTCGACGCCTGCATCGGCTTCCATGTCTTTCTCCACAGCTGCTCTGCACGAGAGTCTCCGGGGCGTTCTCCCAGAGATCCTGGGAGAGCTGTTGCGCCCTTCCCCTCCGGTAGCGGGGGTGCCTGCGCCACCGGTACCATCGAGTGAGGCACCGGCTGGCCCTTTGCCCGGGGTGAGGTCTCCGCCATCGGCTGCGGCCGCCTCCCAGGAAGACTCCCCGACGACGTCGGTGGAAGGAGCTTCGCCGGTGCGGGCGAGGGAGTCTACCTCTCGACGCTCCCACCGTGGCCGTGTTTCCAAGGAGTCGAGTCGGGCACGGCTTCAGACACAGGTTCATGAACTTGTGTCTGATACCGATGGTGAGGCCTCGTGGGAGGAGGAGGAGTACATCAGATATTTCTCTGATGAGGAGTCTGATGGCCTTCCTTCTGATCCCACTCCCTCCCCTGAAAGGCAGCTTTCTCCTCCCGAGAGTCTGTCTTTCGCGGCCTTTGTCCGGGAGATGTCTACAGCCATCCCCTTCCCGGTGGTTGTGGAGGACGAGCCCAGGGCTGAAATGTTTGAACTCCTAGACTATCCTTCTCCTCCTAAGGAAGCGTCCACAGTACCCATGCATCATGTCCTCAAAAAGACATTGCTGGCGAACTGGACCAAGCCTCTAACTTATCCCCACATTCCCAAGAAGATCGAGTCCCAGTACCGGATCCATGGGGACCCAGAGCTGATGCGCACTCAGTTGCCTCACGACTCTGGTGTGGTGGATCTGGCCCTAAAGAAGGCTAAGAGTTCTAGGGAGCATGCTTCGGCGCCCCCGGGCAAGGACTCTAGAACCTTAGACTCCTTTGGGAGGAAGGCCTACCATTCTTCTTTGCTCGTGGCCAAGATTCAGTCCTACCAGCTCTACACGAGCATCCATATGCGGAACAATGTGCGGCAGTTGGCGGGCTTGGTGGACAAGCTCCCTCCTGAGCAAGCCAAGCCGTTTCAGGAGGTGGTCAGGCAGCTGAAGGCGTGCAGAAAATTCCTGGCCAGAGGGTATATGATACCTTTGATGTTGCTTCCAGGGCCGCTGCTCAAGGTGTGGTGATGCGCAGACTCTCATGGCTGCGTGCCTCCGACCTGGAGAATAGGATCCAGCAGCGGATTGCGGACTCTCCTTGCCGAGCGGACAACATTTTTGGAGAGAAAGTCGAACAGGTGGTAGAGCAGCTCCACCAGCGGGATACCGCTTCGACAAGTTCTCCCGCTGGCAGCCTTCAGCATCTACCTCCTCAGGTAGACGTTTTCATGGGGGAAGGAGGGCTGTTCCCTACTCTTCTGGTTAGCGTAGGTACAATCCTCCTCCTCGACAGCCTGCTGCCCAGGCTAAGCCCCAGCGCGCTCGCTCTCGTCAGCAGCGTGCGCCTCAGCAAGGCCCCACGGCTCCCCAGCAAAAGCAGGGGATGAGCTTTTGACTGGCTCCAGCAGAGCATAGCCGACATCAACGTGTCCGTGCCGGGCGATCTGCCGGTCAGGGGGAGGTTAAAAGTTTTTCACCAAAGGTGGCCTCTTATAACCTCCGACCGGTGGGTTCTTCAAATAGTCCGGCAAAGATACACCCTCAATTTGGGCTCAAAGCCTCCAAATTGCCCACCAGGAGCTCAGTCCTACAGCTTCCAGCACAAGCAGGTACTTGCAGAGGAACTCTCCACCCTTCTCAGCGCCAATGCGGTCGAGCCCGTGCCATCCGGGCAAGAAGGGCTGGGATTCTATTCCAGGTACTTCCTTGTGGAAATGAAAACAGGGGGGATGCGTCCCATCCTAGACCTAAGGGCCCTGAACAAATATCTGGTCAAGGAAAAGTTCAGGATGCTTTCCCTGGGCACTCTTCTTCCCATGATTCAGGAAAACGATTGGCTATGCTCTCTGGACTTGAAGGACGCCTACACACACATCCCGATATTGCCAGCTCACAGGCAGTATCTGTGATTTCAGCTGGGCACACGTCACTTCCAGTACTGTTTGCTACCCTTTGGGCTCGCCTCTGCGCCCAGGGTGTTCACGAAGTGCCTGGCTGTAGTAGCAGCAGCGCTTCGCAGGCTGGGAGTGCATGTGTTCCCTTATCTCGATGATTGGCTGGTGAAGAACACATCCGAGGCAGGAGCTCTACAGTCCATGCAGATGACTATTCGACTCCTGGAGCTACTGGGGTTTGTAATAAATTATCCAAAGTCCCATCTTCTCCCAGTACAGAGACTCAAATTCATAGGAGCTCTGCTGGATTCTCGGACGGCTCGTGCCTATCTTCCGGAGACAAGGGCCAACACTCTGTTGTCCCTCGTCTCCCGGGTGCAAGCGTCTCAGCAGATCACAGCTTGGCAGATGTTGAGATTGCTTGGCCACATGGCTTCCACAGTTCATGTGACTCCCATGGCTTGTCTTCACATGCGATCTGCTCAATGGACCCTAGCTTCCCAGTGGTTTCAAGCTGCTGGGGATCTAGAAGACGTGATCCACCTGTCCACGAGTTTTCTCAAATCCCTGTATTGGTGGACGCCCTTTCCAAATTCCTCAGCCACAAAAAGTGCTGACTACGGATGCGTCTCTCCTGGGGTGGGGAGCTCATTTCGATGGGCTTCACACCCAGGGAAGCTGGTCCCTCCAGGAACGCGATCTGCAGATCAATCTCCTGGAGTTACGAGCGGTCTGGAACGCTCTGAAGGCTTTCAGAGATCGGCTGTCCCACCAAATTATCCAAATTCAGACAGACAACCAGGTTGCCATGTATTACATCAACAAGCAGGGGGGCACCGGATCTCGCCCCCTGTGTCAGGAGGCCATCAGCATGTGGCTGTGGGCTCGTCGTCACGGCATGTTGCTTCAAGCCACATATCTGGCAGGCGTAAACAACAGTCTGGCCGACAGGTTGAGCAGGATTATGCAACCTCACGAGTGGTCGCTCAACTCCAGAGTAGTGCGCCAGATCTTCCAGGTGTGGGGCACCCCCTTGGTAGATCTCATTGCATCTCGAGCCAACCACAAGGTCCCTCAGTTCTGTTCCAGACTTCAGGCCCACGGCAGACTGGCATCGGATGCCTTCCTCCTGGATTGGGGGTACAGCCTGCTGTATACTTATCCTCCCATACCTCTGGTGGGGAAGACTTTGTTGAAACTCAAGCAAGACCGAGGCACCATGATTCTGATTGCTCCTTTTTGGCCGCATCAGATCTGGTTCCCTCTCCTTCTAGAGTTGTCCTCCGAAGAACCGTGGAGATTGGAGTGTTTTCCGACCCTCATCACCCAGAACGAAAGGGCGCTTCTGCATCCCAACCTCCAGTCTCTGGCTCTCACGGCCTGGATGTTGAGAGCGTAGACTTTGCCTCTTTGGGTCTGTCGGAGGGTGTCTCCCGTGTCTTGCTTGCTTCCAGAAAAGATTCCACTAAGAGGAATTACTTCATTTTATGGAGGAGGTTTGCCGTCTGGTGTGACAGCAAGGCCTTAGATCCTCCCTCCTGTCCTACACAGACCCTGCTTAAATACCTTCTGCACTTGTCTGAGTCTGGTCTCAAGACCAACTCTGTAAGGGTTCACCTTAGCGCAATCAGTGCATACCATTACCGTGTGGAAGGTAAGCCGATCTCAGGACAGCCTTTTGTTGTTCGCTTCATGAGAAGTTTGCTTTTGTCAAAGCACCCCCGTCAAACCTCCTACAGTGTCATGGGATCTCAATGTCGTTCTCACCCAGCTGATGAAACCTCCTTTTGAGCCACTGAACTCCTGCCATCTGAAGTACTTGACCTGGAAGGTCATTTTCTTGGTGGCAGTTACTTCAGCTCGTAGAGTCAGTGAGCTTCAGGCCCTGGTAGCCCAGGCCCCTTACACCAAATTTCATCATAACAGAGTAGTCCTCCACACTCACCCTAAGTTCTTGCCGAAGGTAGTGTCGGAGTTCCATCTGAACCAGTCAATTGTCTTGCCAACATTCTTTCCTTGTCCTCATTCCTGCCCTGCTGAACATCAGCTGCACACATTGGACTGCAAAAGAGCATTGGCCTTCTATCTGGAGCGGACACAGCCCAACAGACAGTCCGCCCAATTGTTTGTTTCTTTTGATCCCAACAGGAGGGGAGTGGCTGTGGGGAAACGCACCATTTCTAATTGGCTAGCAGATTGCATTTCCTTCACTTACGCCCAGGCTGGGCTGGCTCTTGACGGTCATGTCACGGCTCATAATGTTAGAGCCATGGCAGTGTCAGTGGCTCACTTGAAGTCAGCCACTATTGAAGAGATTTGCAAAGCTGCGACGTGGTCATGTGTCCACACATTCACATCTCATTACTGCCTGCAGCAGGATACCCGACGCGACAGTCGGTTCGGGCAGTCAGTGCTTCAGAATCTGTTCGGGGTTTAGAATCCAACTCCACCCCCCTAGGCCCATTTTTTATTCTGTTCCAGGCTACACTCTCAGTTAGTTGGATAAGTTGTTAGGTCAATCTCAGTTATGTCCTCGCCTTTGCGAGGTCCAATTGACCATGTTTGTTGTTTTGAGTGAGCCTGGGGGCTAGGGATACCCCATCAGTGAGAACAAGCAGCCTGCTTGTCCTCGGAGAAAGCAAATGCTACATACCTGTAGAAGGTATTCTCCGAGGACAGCAGGCTGATTGTTCTCACAAACCCGCCCGCCTCCCCTTTGGAGTTGTGTCTTTCCTTGTCTTTGTCTTGCTACATATGGGACTGACGAACACGAGCCAGTTCGGGCGGGAAGACGGCCGCGCATGCGCGGTGCGCATGGGCGCGCGAGAGCTAGCAAAGGCCTTTGCTAGTGAAGTTTCCGATTGGAGGGGCTGCCGTGGACGTCACCCATCAGTGAGAACAATCAGCCTGCTGTCCTCGGAGAATACCTTTTACAGGTATGTAGCATTCGCTGTCTGATGGGAATACCTGAAAATAGGGCTTTCATTCTCCTCAGAGGTTTGGAGAATTTTTCCATAGTTTTTTTATTTTATTGTTCTGAGGGAGGTCAGAGAGTAATATGGCTCCCTTTTTACTTTCTGTTCTAGATTATCCTATGGCAATAGCAAGGTGTGATCCTGAATGCCACTGGATGTTTCTTGGTCAAGATTTGCAGTTCACACAGTCTCTAGTACCTAGAGTTAGATTCCTACCAGTGGAGTATGTGCACCTGGTGTCCATAACGTCTGACCCTTCACTAGTCTAACTCTTATGGTCAGTTAATTCCTATGCTCTGGGGTTCATGAGCATGGCGATCTTTTCTCCCTGGGCACTATGTCGATGAGGGAACCCACCATGGAGAAGATCTGAGAACTTTCAAGGCCTTCCCTTTTTATCAAGCCATTCAGGCACTGATTTAAATGCAGTGAGCTTCTTCGCAAGCAGGCCTGTATTCTATTATTTCTGACCCATTATGTTGTGCGACCATACTGCATTCCTTACCTCTTCTCTCACTTCTCTCCCTCTGTCCCTCCCCACTAATTACCTCGCCCTTACTGTGTCTGTCTATTACTAGATTGAAGTGTCCTTTTATACTGCTGTTAGCCTTTTTGAACTAATGTAAGCCACATTGAGCCTGCCTATGGGCGGGAAAGTGTGGGATATAAATGCCTAATCAAACAAACAAACAAATAAATAAATAAATAATGTGCCTGAAGAGGTGGGGGACTAAGTTCCAATGGTTTTCATAGAGACCACCATTCCAGGGGAAAGGGATCTCTGTCTCAATAGATAGTAGTATTCCCAAGTGGAATCCTTCTGGAATCAGAATTTCATCAAGGACAAGCGGGACTTTTCTCACATATGGGTGACATCATCTGATGGAGTCCAGTGCGGATGCTACCCAGCGTTCTAACATTGGTAGCATTGTACCACGCATGCACAAGTGCCTTCCCACCTGACATGAGCGCGCAGTACCAGCAGTCATTTTTGTGCAGAGCAGAGAGGTTGTATTTCGTGAGCTCTCCTCTGTTCTTCAAATTTTACTTCTATTTTTCAGAGTGCGTTCCCTCTTGGTACATAATTTTCTTATATTTCTTTCCTTTTCTGTTCTTCCCTTGCCCCTTACTTTTTAAGAGTTTGTTTCAGTAAGTATTCTTCTTTTTTGCGGCTCCTGATGCCTGGTTGTGAACCTTCTCTATTTTTAGTGAGAGGATTGTTTCATCTCTCAGAATTGAGCCATTTGATTTCGCATTACCTATTTTCCCCTCAGTGTCACAGAAATCTCCTAGTGGTTTCAAGTTGTGCTCTAGGTGCAACAGTTATTTCTGGGACTGACCCTCAAAACTGGTGTCTTGTCAAGCCTAGGGCCCTGGTCATGAGGCCTCTAATTGTGTTCTCTGTTTAAAAATGCAGAAACAAACTCAAAAAAGCAGAGAGGTCCTGCACAAGAAAATTTTGGCGCTTCTAAGCACAATCGATTGGCATCAAAGGCATCGGTCCACATGTCTGGAGGAGCTGCATTGGACACTGGGGTTGCACTGGCATCGAGGAGGCCTCCTGCTGCCTTGACATCTGGCACTGGTAGGGCCTTATCAAACCAGTCTGTATTGGACCTAACACTGAGGACACACCTGGTTTTGACATTGTCCTTGTCAGCACTGAGGGATCCTGATGTTGTGCATCAAGCGAAGGCAAAGAAATATCGGCATTGGTCCTCTTTTAAGCACGGTGCCAGGAGCCCCAGGTCATTGGCACCTCTGATATCCAAAATGTATTGGTGCGTGAGGGCTATTCACTCACCCTGTGTGGAGTTGGTACTGATTACTAGTCTCCTGACTGCTGGGACCAGTTTTCCAATTTGACTCCGGCATCGTCACAGGCTGTTCCCGAAAGGATACCGACCCTGCCTTTACCGATGTCTGCCTCCGAGGAATATTTCTGGGTCATGCTAATGGAAGAGTTGGAGTGGATCTTGGCTCGGTGTGATGCCAAGGCTCTGAGAGCATCAGTGCTGGTCATGGCTCCGCTGGAGGCCCATGCCTTGTCTGTTGCCCATATGTTGACACCAGCGCTTAGGAGGGGGTCGGCGTTGGCTTTGGCAGTATTCCTCTCTAGCCCATTAAGGGAGGAAGCCCTTTCCCCAGTGTCTAGGTCAGAACCAGTCTCTTGGTGCTTGTGTCCTGAGCCTACATGCCAGTCTAGTTGCCTCAAGTAGACACAGTTAGTCTATTCAAGAGCAGGACTATGCTGACTCCAATCATTTCTGGGTGTCTGAGGTAGAAGCAGAGGAAGTCTTGTAGGAGGGATTCTTTGTCTGTCTTCAGACCCCTCCCCACCTCAGGAGAGGAGAAAATCCCCACCAGAGGAACTCTCCTTGTTTTTTTTTTTTTTTTTTTTTTAGGGAAATGGCTATGACTATTCCCATTTCATTTGGATGTTGAGGACAAGCCCAGGGCTGCTATTTTCAATGCCCTTGACTACACAGATCTCCCTAAGAAGGTTGTGGCAGTGCTTATGCATACCATGCTTCGGCAGGTGCAGATGAAGAATTGGGTGACCCTTCTCTCTCTGCAGCCAGTTCCCAAAACAGCGGACTCCATCTCACTCAAATTGTGTATTGTAAGGTTCTCAAAAAGAATTACGATGTACCATCATATAACAAATTATTGGAGATCAAACAACTCAATCATCCAGTTTAGTTTATAATCATAGGTCCACCGTTATAAAGGTGCTCTTCTTCCTTCAGTTTTTTGTTATTCATTCAGTAATTAAGGGGTCCTTTTACTAAGGTGCACTAATGGATTTAGCATGCACTAAGGATTATCGTGCACTAAATAATAAGAAGCCTATTATATGCCTATGGGCATCTTATCATTTACCGTGTGCTAATCATTAATGCGTGCTCAATTTGTTAGCGCATCCTAGTAAAAGAACCCTTAAATACAAAAAACATTAAGGGGCCTTTTACTAAAGGTTAGCGTGTGCTAATTGAATTAGCATGCACTGAATGCTAAGAAGCTTATTTTATACCTATTGGCTTCCTCGCATTTAGCACATGGTATGCTTTAGTAGAAGGGCCTCTAAGTGCTCAAAAATCCCATGAATCAAAAAATCTTAAAAGATCAATATTTAGCTTCAGAATAAAATAATCTCTGACAGTCACTTTAAATTGAAGTAGTCTTATACAGTTATGTCACTAACACGATTGCATTTTGAGCAGGTTGGGATACACCTATAAATATAAAAAATATTTTAATTAGCATGAGACTTAATCTTAATTAAGAACTGCCTTTCAAATCTTTTCAACTGTGATTCAGTTACTCTTCCATTGCCAACAACTTTTCAACAAATAAACATAGTAAGATTTCCAAGTGAAATCCTCTTCTGAATGAGACACATGGCAATGAGCAACCAATGTCGCCGTCGCTGTTCCTGTGTGTATTCTGTTTCTGTGTCCACTTAAGCACAGTTGTATAGTTCACATTGTCCTCCCACAAAGGATAGTTATATATATCACATAGGAGGAATTCTAATTGGTATTATTGTGAGTTACTAAATGCCAGATTGTTTGCACAATTAGTTTGCGGGCGCTTTCCACCTTATAATGACAATTAAATAATTAAACAAATGGAACCTCAAATCCCCCGGTAGCGAAAATTTCAGTACAGAACTAGCACTACCAACATAGAGGTCCGTTTTGCTATCATAGGTTCCGTAAGGGACAAAAGAGGAGGAAAACCAATCGCTCAAAAAAACTCACTCTAAGTGAGAAAAATGAGCGACTTAAAAAAACTTCCTCTTGTTCCTTACTAACGCCTAATGTGGAGTACGCCAATCACCAAACTAAACAAACCTGTCCTAAGACAATTGTATCAATTATTCACCACCTTTCTGAACTAAAAGCCCCCCAGGAGAACAACATCCATCTTCTAGATCTCTTAAACCCCCCAAGAAAAACAAAATTTTTTAACAACTTGGGTATTTGGGTACTTAGCTCAGTCCAGATCCCAACGGGGGCTCCTAATAGTATCCAAGGGGAGAAGTAGCCGTCTTTCACCCCAACATTCAAGCAGAGTACATCAACTCTTCAACAAGTGCGCCTTGTTTCGCCTTCAAAAAAGCTGCGTCAGGAAGAGCACTGCACATCATAAACTCAAAGACTCTAACAGACTTGAATACCAAAGTCCCGGTCATTAATGATCCAAAGATGGTGCAGAGGGAGTCAACCACGCTAACTATAAGAATCCCCAGCGTCAAGACCCTTATCCAATGAAAAGGCTCCAAATCTGCATCTTGTAAAATGACGCTGGCCTATGGGGGAAAAGCGTACCTTTAATAATAAGCGTTCCACTCAATGCCTTTATTGAGGCCAATAGGTTCAACTGTATCTAGCTTGTAGATCCAGTGTTGTTCCCTTCTCCACAGAATTTTTTTTAAATCCCCCCCCTCTCTTACCCAATTTGATACAGTCTATAATCATACATTGCAATTGATCAAACTGATGGTTAGCTTGCATGCAATGCCTAACCATTGGTGCTTCCATTTTACAGTTGGACACACAGTGTCGATGTTCGATAGCCTGAGTTTTAAACTGTCGTGTGGTGTGACCTTCATAAAGCATGTTGCAAGGGCAAAGAAATATGTAAACAACATTATTGGATTCGCATGTAGTATTATAATTCAGTTTAAATTTTTTACCTGTAGACGATTCAAACTGCTCGCCCTCCATTGTTACTGGGCATATAGAGCAATGTCCACATTTTGAATGACGCCCCACATTTGGATGACCCATCGTCCATACATCGGCATAACTCAGTTGATCTTGTAGATTTTGGTTTTGTGAAAAAGAAACCATAAGATGATGATCACGAAAAGTCTGTTGAGTAAGCATGATATTCCAATGTTTTTAAAGAATGGCAGTAATTTGTGGAGATCTGTCAGAAAATTTCAAAATACATGGAGTAACCTTGTCTTTATTTTCTGTATAATTAGATTGATGAGTTTGTAATAAAACATCTCGATGTTGAGACAAAGCCCTTTTATAAGATTGTTTCACCAACCTATCCGGATACCCTCTTTCTTTAAATTTTTCTTTCAAGATAGTTGCAGATAACTTATATTGTTGAGTAGTGTCACAAATCCTCCTATATCGGAGGAATTGGGAATAGGGCAAACTCCGTTTAAGATGATAGGGGTGCATACTATCAAATCTCAATAACGAGTTTCTATCGGTAGATTTCACAAAAACATTTGTGCTAAAGGATCCTTGTTCTTTCTTCACTAGCACATCTAAAAAATGGATGTATTCCTGATGAAAACTACAGTCAAACTTGATAGAATTGTGGCACGAGTTCAAATACTGCACAAAATCCAACAGATCATTTATTGTGCCCTGCCACAGCAGGAACACGTCATCAATATAACGACCCCAATAAGAAACTTGAGAGAAGCCCTGGGAATTATAGATGTATTTTTCTTCAAATTGCCCCATAAAGATGTTCACTATAGAAGGGGCAAAAGCAGCACCCATAGCAATGCCCGAAATTTGTAGATACATTTCATCATCAAAAATAAAATGATTATGATGTAAAGCTAAACCAACCAAGTTCAGAAGAAACTCTGTAGGCACTGTATGAGGACGTGTATGAGAATTGAGAGCTTTTTCCACAGCCTCCAAAGCTTCCTCCTGGGGAATAGAGGTATAAAGAGAATGGACATCAAGAGTGACCAATAACAGTTGTTCATTGTAATGTTGATTCCCCAAAATTTGAAGGAAGTGCGAAGTATCTTTAATATATGCTGGAACTGCCTGTGCTAATGGACGTAGAAAACAGTCTGTATATTTACAAGTCCTTTCCTTTTTTTTTCAGGTTTATTTATATTTATTGAGTATTAACATAGCATACAACAATGAAAGCAAACACACAATACAAATACTTCCAACTGCAAATATCAAACTCTTTGTTTGTTGCTACTCTTTAACCCCTTTGTATGTCCCCCTTCCCCTTCCCCCCACCCTCCCCCCTAAACAACTGGCAAGGTAGGGTCAGGCTGCGCCAACCACTCAGTATATGGATCCTAAACATGATGATACACTATTAGGCGACCTTGTCGCATTGCTGTTAGCTTAGACATCAGCTGGATATAGTCCAGTTTTCGTAGGATCACTCGTAGTCCCGGCAAAGTTTGTTGCTTCCAAGCCGCCGCTAGCACCAATTTACAAGTCCTTTCCAATAGAGAATTTCTAGATGATACAATAGGCCTACCGGGAGTAGGGTTACCATATGGCTCCAGAAAAAGGAGGACGGATTGAGCCAGCCGGGTTTTACTTCCATTGCTTTCAATGGAAGTAATTGAGCCAGCTGGGTTTTACTTCCATTGCTTTGGAAAGCAATGGAAGTAAAACCCGGCTGGCTCAATCCGTCCTCCTTTTTCTGGAGCCATATGGTAACCCTAACTGGGAGGAGCTTCCAAATCCTTATGTATTTTCGGAACCGTATATAGAATCGGTATCACCGGATGGTCCAAACATAAGAATTGGCTCTCCTTTTTAGTCAAGTAGCCTAAATTCAAAGCTTCTCTTCTCAAATTATGGAGCCTGTTGTTATGATTGGGGTCAGAACCCCTCTCAAACTTACCTCTTTCCTGGTGGTCAGCTTGCTGGCTTCTGTTTCTTTTGTCTGTCCTTTCTGAGCAGTTGGCTCTCTCTCTCTGTGCTGGCAGCTTCCAGCAGCATGGGGCTAATTGTTTCACTTTACTACAGCTGTGTGTGTGGATGGAGTTAGCTCTAACTCTCTTTGGGTGTACTGGCTTCAAGTGCTTCACGGTGTTGCATTGGTGTGGGTTGGGCCTCTATGGGTTTCAGTGTGCTGTCTGGGTCAGTGTGCTGTTGCCTGGGGCTAAGGAGTGTGACATCATCAGGGAGGGCCTTGATAAGGAAGTGGTGTTCTTTCCTTCAGGGCCTTTGCAATGGTGGTGTTTGCTTTAGGTAGGGTGGTGCAGTGTGCACTTCTGACTTTGTGTCTAGTTTCCCTGCTTGCTTTTGCTAAGGTCCGGGTTAGTGTTAGTGCAGTGTGCACTGGTGTTTGTGTGTTTAGCTTTCCTGCTTTTCCCTTATGGTTCCCCTGCTTTTCCCTCTTGGTTTTGGAAGCATTGCTGTGTGTAGGGCTTTGGAAGCTCTGTTACTGTTAGAAGTACTTCAGGGTTTGGTATTGTTAGGAACACTACAGATCTTGCTGTTAGAAGTACTCTTGGTGTTTGTGCTATTGGGAGCATTGCAGTCTTTGCTGTTTGGGTTTTGGTGCTGTAGGAAGCACCTTGTTAGTTTGGTGTCTAGCTTGCCAGATTAGTGCTTAGGAAGCACCTTGTTAGTTTTGTGTCTCGCTTGCTAGGGTAGAGCTTAGGAAACTCCTTGTTAGTTTTGTGTCTAGCTTGCTAGAGCAGTGCTTAGGTAGCTTGTTAGTTTTGTGTTTAGCTTGTTAGTGTAGAGCTCTGCTTGTAGCTTGGTGCTTAGTAGCACCTGTGTTAGCTTTGTGTTTAATTCCCTGCTCTGTTAGTTTAGGGCTTAGGAAGTCCCTTTGTTGAGCAGGGCTAAGGAGCTCCTGTTTAGTATAGGGCTTAGGAAGTCCTTTTGTCAGTTTTCTATTAGGAACACTCCTGATGGGTTAGGGCTTGGGAGCACTTAGATCAGTTTAGGTTTAGAGTACTTCTGTTTCCAGTCCTGTTCCCTGTGTCATCCGGTATCCGGTAAGTCCTGCCGGCCACTCGAACCCAAGTGCTCAACCCTTGGGGGGGTAGTGGCCAAGCGCAGGTGAAGCTGTATGGACCAGTCCAGTGTGCTCCAGTCCAGTGTGTTCCGGTCCGGTGTGTGTTCCAGTCCTGTGTCCTCCAGTCCGGGGAATTGCAGTCCAGTGTTCCAGTCCTGTGTCCTCCAGTTCGGGGGATTCCAGTCCATGTGTTCCGGTTCGCTGGGCAGTGCCTGCATCCCTGCTTGTGTGCTTGCCCAGTGTTGGTGGGTTTTGCCTGCTGCTGTCGCTCCTCGTCAGCAGCCCAAGGGCTCACGTTTGCTCCAGAGCCCGGCCCCGCGGGCTCTGAACCTGAGAACCTGACAGTAATCCAGGCACAGGCAAAGTCTGTAGGCAGGCAGCAAGTCAAGAGAGTAATCCAGGTACAGGCAAAGTCAGTAGGCAGGCAAGAGAGTAATCCAGGCACAGGCAAAGTCAGCAACGAGGGACAAAGTAGAGAAGAAGCACACTACTGATCAAGTAACACCTACCAAAGTAGAAGCCGAAGCATGGAGACCAGGAAGAGCTCAGCTGATAAAGTGCTGGCGTCTGACATCAGCAGGGACCAGCAGGGAGAAGGAGCACAGCCATAGGACAAGAGCAGGGGAAGGAGGAACCGAAAGACCAATAGGAGAGAAGCAAGGGAAACCAGGCAGAGTGCAGACACAGGTGTGTGGAAGCAAAGCAATCAAGGAGCCTGGAAGCCAGGCAGAGAGAGAGCAGACACAGGTGCATGGAAGCAAAGCAATCAAGGAGCCTGCAGCCAGAGAAGAACTACACACACATGGCTCAGGGCTGTGCCAGTCAAGTATGCATGTCGATGGGACCCCATGCAGCTCGAGGACACCGCTTGCGTTGAGGTAGGGGACATGACAGTACCCCCTCCTTAAGGACCCCCCTCTGTCTAGATCCGGTTTTGGATGGGTAGCATGTATGGAACTCTCGGATCAATTCAGGTGCATGGACATTGACAGCGGGCTCCCAGGAATTATCCTCGGGACCAAAGTGCTTCCAGGATAACAAATAGAACAGCTGTCCCCTTTGATGTTTGGAGTCCAGAACTTCATCTACCTTGAATTCAGGATCAGGCTCGGAGTCAGGAACAATGATCTTCTTCGTCACTGGGTACCATTTACAGGTTAAGAATGGCTTTAGCAGGGACATATGAAAGGCATTGTGGACCTGGTGGTTAGCTGGTAACTGGAGACAATATGTGACCGCTCCTACCCGATATCATACTGAAAAGGGTCCAATGTATCGGGGAGCAAACTTGAAGGAGGGTAAAAGGAGCCTCGAGTATTTGGTACTGAGACAAACCTTTTGTCCTGGTTGAAAAATCGGAGCAGTCAGCCTTTTGCGATCTACGAAAAGCTTGTATCTAGCAGCGGCTCGCTGAAGATGTTGTTGGACCCTGTTCCAAATGTCCCGGATATCGGTGAGGGTCTGCTGGAGCAGAGGCAAGGCTTGGGTCTGAGGGATCGGATGTGGTAGTCGTGGGTGGCGCCCATACACCGTAAAAAATGGTGTCGTATGAGAGGCAGTGTGGAAGCCGTTGTTATAGGGGAATTCGGCCCAGGGGAGTAATGTAGATCAGTCATCCTGTCGGTTATTAGTGTACATTCGCAGGAAGGTCTTGAGAGTTTGATTGACCCGTTCCACCAGTCTATTGGTCTGGGCGGTATGCGGATGAGAAATGGGTGGTGAGGCCAACAGTAGAACACAGAGCTCTCCAGAACCTAGAAGTGAATTGCGATCCCCAATCACTTACGATTCAGAGAGGGAGGCCATGTAAATGGAAAATATGCTGGATGAAAGCCTTGGCAAGAGTGGCGGCCGAAGAGAGAGATCTCAGGAATAAAATGAGCCATTCAAGAAAATCGGTCCACCACGACTCAAGTGACCGTGTGGCCTTGGGAAGGTGGTAAATCTGTAACAAAATCCATAGATACTTCCTGCCAAGGCAGCTGTGGAGCTGGCAGTGGCTGTAAAAATCCCCAAGGCTTGCCAGGAGAGGATTTGTTTAGGGCGCAGGTGGGACAGGTGGAAACAAATTGTAAGACATCCTGCGCCATGTGTGGCCACCAATAGTATTGAGAGATCAAGTGAAAGGTCTTGCGAAATCTGGAGTGACCGGAAAACGTGGAGGAGTGTCCCCATTTGGGAACCTTTTTCCTAGACTGGGGTGGTACAGACGTCTTCGTGTTTGTGGGAGTGACCACGGTAGTGGAGGTGACACAGGCAGGATTAAGCATGGGGTAGGACTCCTCGGGTTCTTCGGAAGGGTTGAAGGCCCTGGATAGGGCATCAGCTTGAATATTCTTTTCAGCAGGTCGGAATACCAGGCGGAAGTTAAAGTGGGCAAAGAAAAGAGACCAACGTGCCTGTCGTGGGTTTAGTCTCTTAGCATCCTGAAGGTATAGAAGATTCTTGTGGTCGGTGATCACTGTGATGGGATGTAAAGCCCCTTCTAGGAGATATTGCCATTCTTGGAGAGCCAATTTAAGGGCTAACAATTCCAGGTCCCCAATAGTGTAGTTATGCTCTGCTGAAGAAACTTTTTTGGAAAAAAAGAAACAGGTGACGCTTGCCAGAGTCTGAGGCTTGAGATAGAATGGCCCCTGCCCCCAGAGATGAGGCATCCACTTCTAAGATGAATGGTCTTTTGATATCCGGACTCCGAAGAATGGGAGCAGACAGAAAAGCTTGCTTTAAGGTGGCAAAGGCCTTTTGGGCCTCCGGTGTCCAGTTCTTCACATCAGCACCCTTCCTGGTCAGTGCGGTAAGAGGGGCAGTGATGAGGAAGTATTGGTGGATGCATTGGTGATAGTAGTTAGCAAACCCCAAAAAACGTTGCAAGGCCCGGAGACCCTGGGGCATGGGCCAGTCCTGTATAGCTCAGAGTTTGGTGGGGTCCATTTGGAGGCCCTCTGAAGAGACGATATATCCGAAAAATGAAATAAGACTGTTGATGAAAGAACACCTCTCTAGTTCGGCGAAGAGACAGTAGTCCTGGAGGTGCTGGAGAACCGTGTGTACATGACGAGGGTGGTCCCAGGGTTGACAGCGGGCTCCCAGGAATTATCCTATGGACCAAAGTGCTTCCAGGATAGCAAATAGAACAGCTGTCCCCTTTGATGTTTGGAGTCCAGAACTTCATCTCCCTCGAATTCAGGATCAGGCTCGGAGTCAGGAACAATGATCTTCTTCATCACTGGGTGCCATTTACAGGGTTAGTTCGGCAAAGAGACGGTAGTCCTGGAGACGCTGGAGAACTGTGCGTATATGACGAGGGTGGTCCTGAACAGAAACAAAAAAAACCCAGAATATCATCCAGGTAAACTATTACTGAGGAGTACAGAAGATCTTGAAAAATGAAGTTTATGAATTCCTGAAAAACCGCTGGAGCATCGCAAAGGCTGAACGGCATAACTAGATATTCGAAATGTCCTTCATGAGTATTAAAAGCGGTCTTCCATTCGTCCCCGTGGCGGATTCAGACCAGATTGTAGGCACCTCGGAATCCAGCTTGGTAAAGATAGACGCTCCCTGCAGACGGTCAAAAAACTCCGGAATAAGGGGAAGTGGGTACCGATTCTTAATGGTTATTTCATTAAGACCCCGGTAGTCGATACAGGGTTTCAGAGATCCGTTTTTCTTGGTCTCAAAAAGAAACATGCTTCCGCTGGAGATGAGGAGGGTCTGATGAAGCCCTTTTGGAGGTTTTCGTGAATATACTCCCGCATGGCAGTAGATTCCTCCCGGGAGAGGGTATTCAGCTGGCCCCAAGGAGGAGTCTTGCCAGGAAGCAATTCAATGGGGCAGTCAAACGGACGATGCAGAGGAAGGGAATCAGCCTCCTGACCATCAAAGACATCTTGGAAATCATGATATTCCACAGGAAGGGAAGCATCACAGGGGAGCAAGAGCCCTGGGGAGGTAGTAATAGTCCTCGGAGAAGGAACCACTTGCATGAGACAGGTAGAAAAACATTGGGAACCCCAACTGCCGATATCATTAGTGGTCCAGCTGATATTAGGTGAGTGTTGCCGTAACCAGGACAGGCCCAAAATAACAGGATGGATGGCCTGGGGAAGAACCAGAAGCTGAATTTCTTCCTTATGTAAAATCCCAACATGCATCTGCAACGGCAGAGTGACATGGGTAATAGAGTTAGTCCCTGAATGGAGGTCACTTATATTTTTATTTATTAGGATTTATTTACCGCCTTTTTGTAGGAATTCACTCAAGGCGGTGTACAGTAAGAATAGATCAAACAAGAGCAATAGGCAATTAGAACAGTAAAAATATTCGAACAACAATGCAAAGTATGGCATGGTATACTACTTGCAATGACAACACAATAAATACTAGAACATTATAATTGGTAGTGAAGGGTAAGACAAAATTGTAACATATAGATGAGTAAGAAAGTAGGAAGAATTAGAAAGTAAGATGATTGATTTGAAGAAAGTTGCACGTGAGATCAGAGAGATGGTTAAATATTATCTCAGCTAGGGTAGGAGTGGATAAACATGTCCCGCTGCAGTATGTGCAGCCCGAGTCAATCCTTGTGTGTGTGAGTGAGACGTAACATGTTAGTTACTTCTTCCATTAAAGGCTTGGTTGAACAGCCAAGCCAAACCAACGTTGTAATGTTGGTTTACAGGCAATCGAGGGAGTTCCTAGCTGGAATAGGCGACTGGCGTCAATAAAATTGCCTACAGCCCCATAATCAATCAAAGCCACAGTGTTAATACGCTTTAAGGAATAGAGTTCCTTCCAGCGCAGGGAAATAGGGACGGAGACAAGATTATCCGGAAGAGGTGAAAAACAACCCAGGGCCCAGTTTATTCAGACAATGTCTTAGGAAGTGGGCAGCCTGCCCACAGTAGAGGCAAAGTCGATTGTCCTGACGGTGAGCCCTCTCCTCAGAGAGGCGATGCCGTCTGATTACCATTGGCTCTTCAGGGACTCCAGAAGTAGAGCTCGCCGCACCGTTGGGAGAAGATGGGTGCGGCGTCCGAGGAGATGGTCTCTGAGAGCGGCGCTGAGTAGAGCGTTCCAGTGACCTTTCTTGAAACTGTACATCGATACGGACGCAGAGAGTGATCAGAGCATCCAAAGCATTCGGAAGTTCCCGGCCAGCCAGTTCATCTTTAATCCGGTCGTTGAGTCCTTGCCAGAAAATGGCCATAAGGGCCTCTTGGTTCCATCTTACCTCTGAAGCTAGGATTCGAAAGTGAACGGCATAAGCACCAACAGAACAATTGCTTTGTTGAATTCATAGAAGTTCTGCTGCTGCTGCGGAGGGCCGTCCCGGCACATCGAAAACTAACAGGAAGCGGCAAAGAAATTCTCCAAGATCAGTGAGTAAAGGGTCCCGTTGCTCCCAGAGAGGAGAGGCCCAAGCCAAGGCGGATCCGTAGAGTAGAGAGATGATATAGGTTATCTTGAGTCTATCCATAGAAAAAGCTGCTGGTTGCATTTCAAACAGCATAAGACATTGGTTGAGGAACCCTCGGCAAGCAGAAGGGGTGCCGTCGAACTGGGGAGGCTCAGAAAGCCGCAACCCTAGAGTAGGTAACACGGATCCGGACGATGCAGCAGGAGGCTGTCGGGATGGAAGGGTTGACATCTGGGAACACACATCCTGTAGAACTCCGGACAGACGGTTTAGCTAGGCCTGTTGCTGCTGAAGAACCTGGGCCAACTCAGATTTGTCCGGCGAACTCATGGCTTCAGCTTACTGTCAGACTTGTGAGTTCTTGTACCAAGTAGAGCGCTGCTGAGCCCGGTATTCAGAGCAGGTTCTGCCTGGCGGCCGGACAACCCCGGGTTTCACCTGCGCTGACCGCCGTTCCCCAGAGGTTGAGCCCCTAGGTGCGGGCGGCCTGCAGGACTTATGAGATGGAGCAGGAAGCGTGGTGGTGAATGTAATGGCCAGACAGGCAGCAGGCAAGAGAGTGATCCAGGTACAGGCAAAGTCAATAGGCAGGCAGCAGGCAAGAGTGTGATCCAGGAACAGGCAATGGCAGCAGGCAGGCAGCAGGCAGGGGAGTAATCCAGGTATAGTCAATGTCAATAGGCAAACAGGCAAGAGAGTAATCCAGGTACAGGCAAAGTCAGTAGGCAGGCAGCAGGCAAGACAGTAATCCAGGTACAGGCAAAGTCCGTTGGCAGGCAAGAGAGTAATCCAGGCACAGGCAAAGTCAGCAACAAGGAACAAAGTAGAGAAGAAGCACACTACTGATCAAGTAACACCTACCAAAGTAGAAGCCGAAACATGGAGTCCAGGATGAGCTCAGCTGATAAAGTGCTGGCGTCTGTCATCAGCAGGGACCAGCAGGGAGAAGGAGCACAGCCATAGGACAAGAGCAGGGGAAGGAGGAACCGGAAGACCAGTAGGAGAGAAGCAAGGGAAGCCAGGCAGAGAGACCAGACAGAGGTGCATGGAAGCAAAGCAATCAAGGAGCCTGGAAGCCAGGCATAGAGAGAGCAGACCCAGGTGCATGGAAGCAAAGCAATCAAGGAGCCTGCAGCCAGAGAAGAACTACACACACATGGCTTAGGGCTGTGCCAGTCAAGTGTGCGTGTCGACGAGACCCCGTGCAGTCCGAAGACGCCGCTTGCATTGAGGTAGGGGACATGACACAACAAGAATGCTTTCCTCATAGTAGACTTCTCCTCAGACCTCAGCGGTGCAGCTCACCAGTATCTCTGATCTTCTCAGTTGGGAAGTCTTACGCCCCCACCTCGTCATTGCTCGTTAGGTATAAGCAAGTCTATTATTCTACTTTATTCGCTGTTGGAGTCTATAAGAGAAAAATCAGAGAAAATTTGATGGTTAGACACTACTGTCTAAAACGTCTTCAATATTTTTACAACTCTAGAAGCACCAATCATGTTTTGTGGATGTTGTTGGTTATCTTGGGATATTATTTTATAAAGACAACATAGGTATCTCTACAAGTGCTTTTATAAAATAGGCTCCTACAGTGTAGCATACAAATTTTCTCATTTAAATTTACCCCTCCAAATAAGGTGTAAATATGTGTCTGTATTTTATGTATGCCTATGTATTTTAAGGTCTGATAAAACAAGAAGGCAAGCAGTTTGTAATATCCAATTTGTAAATACCCATATGTAGTAAATAAAGTCTATAATCACATAGAGCATGCTTTGCTCTTCTTCATATTCCATGTCTATTTTAATATTCTAAAATAGTATATTCTAAAATAGTATACCTGCACACAAGTTAAACTAAAAAGTCAAAAGTTAAAGAAGGTTAAATGTTTAGGTATAATCATCAAGTTTACTACTCTTATTTAAATGAGCAGTACGGCCACACTGAAGGCTTGTAGTTTGTTTATTTATTTTTAATTTTCAAATATAATCACACCTCAAAACCACTTGTTCCAGTAATACAGACTAACTAAAAACAATAAATCTTTCAAAGATGAAAAAGAAATGCAGTCTTCCTTAGAGCACTGTTAAAGGTAACTTTAAAGGGAGGGTGTGAATGTTAAGAAGAATATATAAAATCATTTAATAAAGAAGCAAAGGCTTAACCAAGACTAATTCCCACAATATTAATAAGCTAATCATGATGTTTTACTACTGGATATCTTCTTCCGGTCCAGAAAAAATCTTAATTGTTCAGGAAAAAAATACATATTTCAGACCTAGGTATTTCACTACGTACACTAATATAAGGGAGGCCCCCAAACTCTTAGTTTCTTCTAGCATAACCAAAAATTGTTTTCTCTTCCTGTGTTGATTTTGTCACTTGAGGATATATCCATACATGTTGTCCACAGAATAAGGATCCAGCGTTTCTATGTTTAAACGGTTTTTATTGATATTGCAGCAACAGAAACATTGTCATATAAGACACTGCATATAACATTCATCAAACTTCGATCAAACTATACAACCATTTGTTAATGAACATGTATCATTTTTGAATTTTTTATTACAGTATTTTTATTTACTCCCATCAGGATGTAATTATCCTCCCCCCACCCTCCCCCAAACCCCTCCTCTACCCCCTCCCTCCACCCCCCAGACCTGGAGATCTATTCAGTAACAGCCCGTGGGGTTCACCCTGCATTTAAGAGTAAACTACGACCTCTATGGCTTAGACTTCGCAGATAAGGACCCCAGACAGCCAAAAATGTGACTCTCTTGTTCTTTGAGAGCCGTGATTCTTCAGCCTTTCAAGATACCAGCTGGTGCAACTGGTTTCTCCAGTGCCAATATGCTGGAGGATCTTTAATTGTGGATCCAGCATTTCTAAAGTATAATTTTATTACTGAGTTTAAATCTTGTTTGAAAACAAAGTTAACAATTGGGGTAGCACGATCATTCACCTCTATTAATGAGGCCTCCAAAATAGTAGAAATATTTTTTATTTGTTACATTTGTATCCCACATTTTCCTACCTATTTGCAATTGGCTAAGAAAGCAAATAGAATGTTAGGAATTATTAGGAAAGGAATGGAAAACAAAACTGAGAATGTTAGAATGCCTTTGTATCGCTCCATGGTGCAACTGCACCTCATATACTGTGTGCAGTTCTGGTCACCACAACTGAAAAAAGTTATAGTGGAATTAGAAAAGGTACAGAGAAGGGTAACGAAAATTATAAAGGGCATGGGACAACTTCCTTATAAGGAAAGGCTAAAGCGGCTAGGGCTTTTCAGCTTGGAGAAAAAAACAGCTGAGAGGAGATATGATAGAGGTCTATAAAATACTGAGTGGAGTTTCCAAAAATACTAGGACTAGGGGGCATGCAAAGAAGCTACTAAGTAGTGAGTTTAAAATGAATTGGAGAAAATATTTCTTCACTCAACGAGTAATTAAACTCTGGAATTTGTTGCCAGAGAATGTGGTGAAAGGAATTAGCGTAGCAGGGTTTAAAAAAAAAAGGTTTGGCTAGCTTCCTAAGAGAAAAGCCATAAGCATTATTAAGATGGACTTGGAAAAATCCACTGCGTATTCTAGGATAAGCAGCATAAAATCTGCTGTACTGTTCTGGGATCTTATCAGGTACTTGTGACCTGGATTGGCCACTGTTTGGAAACAGAATAAAGGGCTTGATGGTCTGTCTTGTATGACTATGCTTATGTTCTTATTTTGGAGCCTGCTGCCAGCCATAATCAGCCAGTGTGAACATTGACTTGTATATCTATCTATCCATCAAATAGATGCCGAATTTGAATAAGGTCTACATTGTGGAAATGCTTTTCTTTCTAATATGTTTTTATCATTGACTTTAGGTTCTAATTGAAAGAGAGCAGATGAGAAAGGAAGCAGATGATTCAGGTCCGTTAACCGAATTGGAATACTGGAAATGTATGTCTGCTAAATTCAATTTTATCATTGAACAGATCAAAGGACCAACCTGCAGAGCAGTCATAAATGTTTTGAATGCTAGCCATTCTAAAATATTAAAGGTATTTATTACTTAGCTTTATTTGTAGAAAGTTGTTAGGTTATTTTATTTTTTTCCATTCAAATATTATTTGGTTGGCAGTAATTAACAATGGTATACAGTAGAGCTGCATTTCAACTAAAAGTTTTAATTGCGTGTAAATGCAGGGCATAACCAGCAGTCCATTGGGGGGGGGGGGGGGGGGGGCAGACGGTGGACTGGGAGGGCATATATTTCCTCCCCCTCCCCCTACATTAGGTATCATAGTTTTCTTGGTGGGGATGTCGAAGCCCCACCAGTTGAACAAATCCACTTCCAAAGCGGCCCCCATCCTCCTTGTACTGCCTCAGGAGCGAGGAAGTCAGCAGGGTACTTCTAGATGCCACTCCCTGAGCATGCTTAGTTCATGTACAGACTTTAGGATTGCAAGTGTCGGTGACTGGAGTCACGCCACTGACTTCCTTATTCCTGAGTCAGTATGAGGAGGAAGGCAACGGATTTCTTTGGCTGGCAGGGGCTTCAGCTACCTCACAACCCTCTCAACCCCGTCCATTATCTCTCTCTCGCTCCCCCTACCTCCCTCTCTCTGAGCTCAACCTCTCCCTCCACTGCCCTCCATTTCCATTATCTCTCTCTTCAAATCTCCCCCAGTCTAACATCTCTCTCTTTTTCTCTCTTTCTTTCTTTCTTCCTTCCCTCCATCCCAGGTCCATTATCTCTCTCCCATCCTCACACTCTCTCTCTCCCTTCTCCCTCTACTGCCCTCCTTCTATCCTTCCCCTTCTAGCCTTCTCTCCCTCATGTCCATTATCTCTCTCTCCTCTCGCTCCCAATGGTTAGGGTGGTGGACTTTGGTCCTGGGGAACTGAGGAACTGAGTTCGATTCCCGGCACAGGCAGCTCCTTGTGACTCTGGGCACTCCATTGCCCCATGTAAGCCGCATTGAGCCTGCCATGAGTGGGAAAGCGCGGGGTACAAATGTAACAATAATAATAATGCCCCCCAGTCCAACATCTCTCTCTTTTTCTTTCTTCCTTCCCTCCACCCCATATACATTCTCTCTCTCCCCTTTCCCTCCCTCTTGCTCTCTCACCATCTCTCTCTTCTCCCTCCACTGCTCTCCCTCCATTCTTCTCTCCCTGAGGTCCATTATCTCTCTTTCTTCCTTCTCTCCCAGTCCCTCCCAGGCTTATTATCTCTCTCTCTTCCTTCTCGCTCAGTACCCCTAAGTCTAACACCTTTCACTTCCCTTCACCCTCTTCACCTCATCCTCCCTCCATCCTCTCTCGCATGTCCATTATCTCTCTCTCTCCCCTCTCTCCCAACCCCCCTCCCCTGTCCAACACTTCTCTTTTCCTTCCTTCCCTCCACATTCTCCACCTCAGGACCATTATCTTTCTCTCTCTCTCCCCTCCCTCCCTCCCTCTGAGCCCAACACCTTTCCCTCTCCCCTATCTCCCTTTCTCTGAGCTTAACATCCTTCCTTCCCTCTCTCTTCTCCCTCCACTGCCCTCCCTCCATCCTTCTTTCTCTATTTCCTCTTCCTCCTGCACAGTCCACCATCTCTCCCTTCCCTTTTGGCCTTACGGTTCTCTTTCAGTTCCCCCCTTCCTTTCTCCCCCTCCCCCGATCCGACATCTCTGCCTCCCTCCTGCACCTCCCCCTGCCATGGATAGTCCAGCATCTCATCCTCCCCCCACCCCGTGGCTCTCTCTAGCCCCTCCTCCCTGCTGTGGCTCTCTTCTCTCCTGTGGCTCTCTAAAGCTCCCATGGCACTCTTATGCCCCCTCACTCACCTGTGGCACCCTTCTCTTTAACCCATGTACCTTTTCAAATCCTTGAAGGTCTTCGGCCCTGCAGCTTGTCAGCAGCAGCCTTACTCAAAGTCTTTCGGCACCGGGCCTTTCCCTCTGACTTGTTCCACCCCCTTCTGAAAATAGGAAGTTGTGTCAGAAGGGGGCAGGATGTATCAGAGGGAAAGGCCCAGTGCAGGCCGCAGGCAGCCTTTGAGTAGTGCTGCCACTGGCATGCTGCAGGACTGAAGATTATTGCAGATTTGAAAAGATACACTGGGTGGGGGTGGGGTTTAGAGATCCGTGGGTGGGTATAGGAGGCGAGAGAGAGATACCGGACTATCCATAGTGGGAGGGAAGCTTAGGAGGGAGGTTGAAAGTGGGCAGCAATTATTAATCGCTATTACATTTTTTAATCACCATTGATAATTAATGTGTTAATCATGGCATTAATTGCAATTAATGTGCAGCCCTAGTATACAGTACTTGTGATACAACAGATTTTGTAATTAAGGTCCTCAGAGGACAAGCAGAATGATATCTCCTCACTGATGGATGATGTCATCCAGTGGAGCCCTGTGTGAGAACCACTCTCCAGCAACATTTAGAAGTATTTGAGGGTGACACACCATACATGCACACACCTTCTTACCTACCGCCTTTGTATGGGACCAATCCATTCATATCTTTTCAACGGAGCAGAGAAGTTGCGTTTCTTTTTATTTCCCCTTATTTCTTGTTTTCACGGTTGATAATTTCGCCCATTTTTCTTTATCTCTCATAGTTGTTTCTACGTGTAACATAGTAACATAGTAACATAGTAGATGACGGCAGAAAAAGACCTGCATGGTCCATCCAGTCTGCCCATGACAAACTCATATGTGTATACCTTACCTTGAATTTGTACCTGTCCTTTTCAGGGCACAGACCATATAAGTCTGCCCAGCAGTATTTCCCGCCTCCCAACCACCAGTCCCGCCTCCCATCACCGGCTCTGTTACAGACCGTATAAGTCTGCCCTCCCCTATCCTCGCCTCCCAACCACCACCCCCTCTTCCCCCCAACTGCTCCGCCACCCAATTTCAGCTAAGCTTCTGAGGATCCATTCCTTCTGCACAGGATTCCTCTACGCATATCCCACGCATGTTTGAACTCCGTTACCGTTTTCATCTCCACCACCTCCCGCGGGAGGGCATTCCAAGCGTTCACCACCCTCTCCGTAAAGAAATACTTCCTGACATCTTTCCTGAGTCTGCCCCCCTTCAATCTCATTTCATGTCCTCTCGTTCTACCGCCTTCCCATCTCCGGAAAAGATTCGTTTGCGGATTAATACCTTTCAAATATTTGAACGTCTGTATCATATCACCCCTGTTCCTCCTTTCCTCCAGGGTGTACATGTTCAGGTCAGCAAGCCTCTCTTCATACGTCTTGGAACGTAAATCCCATACCATCCTCGTAGCTTTTCTTTGCACCGCTTCCATTTTTTTAACATCCTTCGAAAGATACGGCCTCCAAAACTGAACACAATACTCCAGGTGGGGCCTCACCAACGTCTTATACAGGGGCATTAAAACCTCCTTTCTTCTGCTGGAAACTCCTCTCTCTATACAGCCTAGCAATCTTCTAGCTACTGCCACCGCCTTGTCGCACCGCCTTGTCGCACTGTTTCGTCGCCTTCAGGTCCTCAGATACTATCACCCCAAGATCCCTCTCCCCGTCCGTGCCTATCAGACTCTCCCCGCCTAACACATACGTCTCCCTTGGATTTCTACTCCCTAGTGCATCACTTTGCATTTCTTCGCATTGAATTTTAATTGCCAAACGTTAGACCATTCTTCTAGCTTCTTCAGATCTTTTTTCATGTTTTCCACACCCTCTGGGGTGTCCACTCTGTTGGAAATCTTGGTGTCATCCGCAAAAAGGCAAACTTTACCTTGTAACCCTTCGGCAATGTCACTCACAAATATATTGAACAGAATCGGCCCCAGCACCGATCCCTGAGGCACTCCACTACTCACCTTTCCTTCCTCCGAGCGAACTCCATTCACCACCACCCTCTGACGTCTGTCCGTCAACCAGTTCCTAATCCAGTTCACCACTTCGGGTCCTATTTTCAGGCCGTCTAGTTTATTTAAGAGCCTCCTGTGGGGAACCGTGTCGAAAGCCTTGCTGAAATCTAAGTAGATGACGTCCATAGCACGTCCTTGATTTAATTCTCCGGTCACCCAGTCAAATAATTCAATGAGATTCGTTTGGCACGATTTCCCTTTGGTGAAACCATGTTGTATCGGATCTTGCAACTTATTGGCTTCCAGGAAATTCATTATCCTTTCCTTCAGCATGGCTTCCATTATTTTTCCAATAACCGAAGTGAGGCTTACCGGCCTGTAGTTTCCAGCTTCTTCCCTATCCCCACTTTTGTGAAGAGGGACCACCTCCGCCGTAAGTGTTCATGTGGGATCAATGCCACCTATTCCTTTTAGTTTCCCATTTAGGTTTTTTGGCACTTTATAATTTTTTTTTGTTTTGGGTTTTTTTGTATGTTTTTGTTTTTTTTTTTCTTTTTGCAGCTCACTAGACACTCTTAGGTCTCGAGCTTTCTAGTCAGGAAAATGTTTTGTCAAGATAGGGGTCGTCTGATGCTGTGGAACCCTGATGCCATGCATCGGGCAGAAGCCAAGAATCATCTACATTGGTCCCCTTTGAGGAGGAGCATAAACATCTTTGAACCTGAGAAGTGCCCACACCCTGAGGGCTGCTCATTGTCTAAGGAGGGGAGGCTGAAGTTTTTCAGTGCAAGGTGGCCCCCTGTAACCTCAGACCACTTGGGTCTCAAAATAGTCCAGACAGGCTACACATCCTGCAATGAGAAACTGTACCACCAAATTGCTCACTGTTAATCTCTCAGCACCAGAAATTGCTTATGAAGGAACTCTCCTTTTTACAGGCTAAATTGGTTGAACCTGTTTCACCAGAGGAAAAAGGGAAGAAATTTTATTCCAAATACTTCCTGGTCACAAAGAAAACGGGGGGGGGGGGGGATTCCTTCAAGGTAGAGCATAGACATGTTTGATACCTGAGAAGCATCTGCACCCTGAGGGTCGCTCAAACTCCACGGACTCAGAATAGATGCAAGAGCCTCCATCACGCCAGGCCGAGGCCCTAAAGACTTTGAGGGACATGACCACCATGGCTGAGCCCCAGCGTTTGCCGATAGGTGCCTGCGAGGAGCAGATCTAGGCAATTCTCCAGGAGCAGATGGGGTGCCTCCTGGCTCGATGCAGTGCTGAGGGATTGAGAACTTTAGTGTTGGACCCAGTGAAGCTCCATCCCATTCTGGAGGCCCATTCCTTGCCTATCACACATTCATCCGTGCTAGTGTCCCGCAAGTTGTCAGAGTCGATGCCCATTGAAATGGTGTTGTTGTCTAGTCCCTCGAAGCAGATAGCTTTCTTATGACACAGGAGATCACCCGTCCCTTGGCACCCATGCCCAGGGCTTAACCACCCTGTCAGCAGACCCAGGTATGTACAGACACAAACACCCAAAGAGGAATTACTT